>NC_048218.1:28898788-29059892 GCF_002007445.2 Ailuropoda melanoleuca
TGTTTTTTCCTGCTTTATCAAAGATTAGTTGCCCAAAGAGCCGAGGGTCCATTTCTGGGTTCTCTATTCTTCAGTTGCAGTATTCTTAAAGTAACTTAATAAATGTACTCTTGAAGGAGCTATTACACTTTTTTAATGTATAGGCAAAAAAAGAATTACAACTGATTTTATTTCAAAGATGGGTTTTAAGGACTAATAAGCTTGCTTTGATGAGAGGGAAAATATTGAAATAAATTATATGGAAACCTTCTCAGATCGGGGTTATGGGAACCAAGAGTAGATTCCTGGGGCTACTGTAAGAAATGACTACAAATTACTACAAATGGGCGGCTAAAAGCAACAAGAATTTGTTCTTTTTTACTTCTTACATTTCTGGAAGCTAGAAGTTTGGAATTAAAGACCATGCTGTCTGTGAATCCTCTAAGAGAGAAGCTTTCTGTTCTCTTCCAGCTTCTGATAGCCCCAGCCATTCCTTGGTTTCTGGCTACCCCTAACTCCCACCTCTGCCTCTGTCTCCACGTGGCTGTCTTCTCTCTGGGCCTGTGTCTCCATGTGGTGTTTTCCTTCCTGTATCTCTCTCTCTCTCATTCTTTGTAAAGACACCAGCCACATTGGATTAAAGGCCTACCCTACTCTAGGATGACCTCATCTGAACTTTAGCACATCAGCAAAACCCTACTCCATATGAGGTCATATGTGTAGGTACTGGGGTTTACAATGTCAATATATCTTTTTGTGGACACAGTTCAACCTGTAATGATGAGGATATATATATATATATATATATTTTAATTTTGATGTTATTTCCCTTTTGGAGTAAGATAATTTTAGTTCTGGGCCTTCTTTACTTGAACGTAAATACTGTAGCAATACTCTCCTATAAGAAAATCTTATTCTCCATTTAGCATTTTTTAAAATTTTTTCATGGACATTCCAAATTCACATACATATATATTCTTGAATTACTAGATGATTGCACACTGTTCACTGCCTGGCTCCACACAAAGCATGGCTCTTGGTGGGGCTACTTTTTTTTTCCTTGTATCACTGGATTGGTGATTTGAGGTAATCTAGCCCTGAGATAACATTTTATACCCATAAACTATAAATACAGAATATTGTTTAAATAAATTTACTTAAATATGGACATTATATCAATTTAACTGATTCATTTGGTAACACAAACTATGATTATAGAGAATGTAAGGAAAATCATTATCTGTATGTGATGTTAAGTCCTGTTTCTCCCATCAGAAATTTAATATTAGAAGGGGTTTGGAGTATGAGAGGAAGTACTGAGAGAGTTATTATTTTATGTCTGTTTTCATTACTGAGGGTCATTCTAAAGTATACACTTTATATGATCTATAAAACCCATTCTGGCAGGCATACTATCTATATAAAAAATCAATTTTCACCCCAGTTTTATATGAAACAAGTCCGAATTATAGTTTTGATCTGAATTTTATATTCAGGTATTTAAACAAAATACCCAGTCATGAATTTATAGTTTTGCTCCTGTTAATTTCAGCCATCATTTTAATTAGAAAACATGCTTAAGAATATACATAAGCAGAATGTGACCTCAACATCATTTTGGGATAAAGGGTGGTTAAACAATGAGAGTGGAATTCCCATTGACATTTTTGTGTATGTTGTGACTAGATGAAATTCAAAATTATTTCCACTGTTCCGTAAACACTGTTCACTGTTGTGTTATTTTCACTGTTTCTCATGCACTATACACTGGGCATGTATATTTCCTCATACAGGATTAGAGGTGAAGTTCCAGTGATCAGAAAAAGACGGTCACAGGCTCTTAGTGTGTAGCAGTTTTCAAAGTATCCTCGGTTAATGTGAAGCAGTTGCAGATTCATCGGCTCTGTGTTTGAACCTCTAAATACTTGGAGTGAAGTCTATTAATGATACGCCTTATCTGCCGCTGACATTTTAAGATCCTTGCTGCTTTTCAAAAAATGTGGGTACTAAAGATGTTCTTACTCCTGAGAATTGATTTCATACTCAACAGGAGCTTATGATGATTCTTTCCTACTGTGGGAATTGTCTGTGGACAGCAATTGGCTCAGATACAGAATCTATCATGAGCTCTCTCCTGTAAAGAGTAAGATTTGTGCATTAGAACTAGCTGATGCTGAGTTTAATTCCTAGTCTCTTTTGTGATTCTAAACCATTTGTCAAAGCTCTACCTAGTGTGAACAGACTGATTAGGAAATGTATTCATCCCATGACCTTGCACTCATTTATATCCCTTTACAAATTATCTCACCTGGAACTCAAAGCTCCCTAAGAATTCATAAGTTGTGACTATATTGTTCTCTTAGTCTATAGAACTACACTTTTCTTTGGATGAAATGTGGTATTGGGGGAGACTTTTGCTTTGATATGGTTGATCAAGCTTAACATTGTATCAGTTACTCTTATCATTAATTCATATTTTCCTTTGTTTTAAAGAACATGGAGATTGAATTGAAACTGATAAATACAGTTTTCACAAGCTGGCATGACAGACAACATTCTGTTGGCTGATAATGGACAGTATTATAATTATTAGTATGTTTTCATGGACTCTAACCTGTTAACCCTGAGCTCCTGAAAACGCATTAAGCTGGACAAAGTTAATACTTAGTAGGCAGACACTATTACTACTGTGCAGTCATAAATGAGAAGTCAGTCTCATATTTGTTTGAAGACAGACAATAAGCTTCTGACCATATGGCTTATGACAAAATAACTCTCTGAGTTATTGGTGTAATCTGAAATTTTGGTTTTGTGTAAGAAAACCATGTTTTCATATTTCTTGTGATACTGAGATATCTTGAATTTCTCACTGTCATGCATTAAAATAACAAGATATCGCACTGTCACATATTAAAATAACAAATTTATTTCACATGATGAAAAAAATTTTTAATGAAACATTGGCAAAAACATTGAAACATTGGCTATAATACTTTGTCCAATACCTATTATACAAATTCATTCATTCATTCATTCATTCATTCATTCATTCATTCTTCCCAACACCTTTTCCAACCATGAATAAGAGAGACATAGCTCCTACTCTTCTGGAGATTATATTATGGGGGGCAAGGGGGACAAGGTAAATTTTTAAAAATAAGGAAGCAAATATACGAACAAGTGAATAAAAAAATTAGATAATCAGAACTGTTGTAGAGAATTAAAATCTACTGTGATAGATTTTGTTGATGTCATTTTAGACATGGCTGTTAGGCATGGTTTCCCTGGAGAAGAGGAATTTGTTTGAGGGAACCCTGTAAATCTCTGGAGCAGAAGCATGGTACGCCAGAAAATGCTGCTGCTTTCAAGACCTAAACGTATGAGAGCTTGGCAGACTTGAAGGGAATGAAGGCCAATATAATTGGTTGTAGCAGGTGAGGAGAAAAACAGCAGAAAGTAAGTTGAGAGAGAAAGACATGTTCAGATCACACTGGTCTGAAATGAGTCATTTGGATGTAATTTTAAATGAATAAAGCATTGGACTGCTTTGAATAATGGACTGATACTGTGTATTTTTGGAGAGAACATTATGGCTGATGTATTATAAATAGTTCCCCATTTTTGGTGGTATTTTTAAAGATTCTAAGAAATAGATCTCAACTCTGATTCTTTAAGAAGCAGGCTTGGTCTTATAAAGTTAATAAAGGTTTTTCAGAAAGATATTAATCTATTATTAATGACTTTATTTTTGAATTAATTTGGTAATGTTAGTTTTATGCTGCAAATATGAATAGTAATGAAAAAATGGAATTCAGCACTTTTGTTTCATGGCCTATAAATCTAAGACCAAATACTTAGAAGAAAAAAGAATTAAATATTTATTTACCTTGTACAATCTAAAAAACATTCACTGTTGCTGATTATCAAAATGTTCATATCTTAGTGGACTGATGTCAAATGAAGACATCTTAACTGAAGGCAAGATTGTGTAAAAGTGTTGCGCTTTGATAGTTTCACCTAATTTTCAGCAAATTCAAGGTTAAAAAAAGAAATGAGGGGCGCCTGGGTGGCATAGCGGTTAAGCGTCTGCCTTCGGCTCAGGGCATGATCCCGGCGTTATGGGATCGAGCCCCACATCAGGCTCCTCTGCTATGAGCCTGCTTCTTCCTCTCCCACTCCCCTGCTTGTGTTCCCTCTCTCGCTGGCTGTCTCTATCTCTGTCGAATAAATAAATAAAATCTTTAAAAAAAAAAAAAGAAAGAAAGAAATGAGATCCAACTAGCAATACACAGGGTTCATAAGGCATGTGCCCCACTTTGTGTGATCATGCAATGAATATCATTAAATAATCCATTTCTTTCCTGATTGCTCATTTAATGGTAGAACCAGTGGGCTGATTATCGCATGGGTATGCCATATTGACGACAATTGAAACAAATTAATGTAGTGGAAAGAACACTGGTTTGAGATTTAGAGGTCTCTATCTGCCTGTTTAACTAGAGAGTTGGGCAAACAACATAATGTGTGTGGAGTCAGTTTCCTAATCTACAAAATGAAAGGATTAGAGTAGACAGTTTGCTCCAAAGTACCCGTCCAAGGACAAATGTCAGGCTGGCCCCGTCAAAATCATTTCAGAAACTTTTATATACCACTAATTCCCAGATTCCACGCTCAGAAATAATTTTTATTATGTCTAGAATGGGGCTCGGGGACAGGTATTTTTACAAAGCAATCCAGGTGATTCTGATGTGTAACTGTGTTTTACAGCAGTTGAAATAGACAACTCCTACAAGATTCTCCTTTTTGAAAGAAAAGAAAAGAAAACAACAAACCTTCAAATTCTGTGTTTCTCTGAGCTGTTTCTAATTATCTTTATATTATAAATTAGGTCACATTTATGGATTTGGTGCTCAGGCTCTTAAGGCTGTACTTCAGAAGTAAGCTCATGTTTCTGTAGTTTAATAGCATCTTGTGCAGATATTTTAAAAATATCTCAAAAGATCACCTTCCCCTCCCTATAACTTGGAAAATGTCCTTAAAATTTGCATGTGCTTTAGCCTAGCTGCTTCTTTCTAGGGATTGATCTTAAATTGTGTTCAAAGATTTATGCAAAAGGATATTCTTCACAATATATTTTGTGATAGAAATTAACTTAAAATATCATACACACCCCATACCAAGAAGTTGGTTAAAAGAATTTTGCTATAACAATATGATATACTCTACAAAGATTAAAAATTCTGTTCTAGAACTGTATTTACTTTATTGATGTGGAAAATACTCACTATATATTGTTCAGTAAAAGAAGCAAATTACCAAATGATTATTATCCTATGTTTGTAAACAAACAAGATACCAAAATAAAATCTCACATATGCAAGGGGGGAAAAAAGACTCTAAGGAAAAATACCCTGCTCCTGAGTTGTTATTTCTATCTCTGAAGGGATGAAATTCCGGAAGATTATTTTGTGTTTTGTTTTGTTTAGACAGACATTTTTCTTCAAAATATGTTTGTTACTTTGTATTCTTTTAAAAATCCCCCATTGACAGTGTGTAAGCTTATACATGGAAAACAGTAGCATGAAGATACTTTTTATTTTTAGCCTAAAAATGTAAAGATGCATTTTAAGATACTATGTGGCTGATGTTGGTGCCTTGAAGTACAGGGGATAATTTTGTCAAGGGAAAACTAGAGGATGTAAAGCTCACAATTAGAAATTCATAGGTGCGTAGGTCTTTTATTTTTCTATTGGCGACTTGAAGATACACATACTTAATAGTCAGTTTGGACCTGACTAAGCCATGCATCACTGCGTGATGAATCTTTTTCATTCCCAGTCATCTTTTGTCAATAATTCTTTATTTAGCCCCAGTTTCATGATGTGATTTTAATGGAATTATACTTGAACAGCTCAAAATTAAATGCTTAATTATGTTCAGCTTCAATTACAGTTATTAATTGATCCAAGCTTATTAACGTGACACCTGAAGGGAACCAGTTACATAAAAATTGTAGGAGGTATTACTTTGGGTATTACACTCATGTGAGCTAGCAATCTAGATGAATGTTCTTTTATTAATTTTATTAACTTTCACAGCTTTTGGATTCATGTGGAAACCTGGGATCTAGGCTTAACCCTTATTTCATAAAGAAGGACAGTAGAACACAAAAAAGTAAATTAATGTTACAGCCTGGAATAGTTTTCCATCTAAATTAGTTAATATCTAATTACTTTGAAATTAGCTTATCTTCTTTCTATCTTGGATACATTATCATGAGCTCCTGGTTTTCCATGCCAAAGATAACTTTAAATCTCAAGAAAGACATTTTATAATAAATATATATATCCTTTACAGGTTCCAAGAAAATTATGAGGCAGATTTAAGAGTATACATATCTCTGTTTGAATTGATAATTTGTAGGGTCCAATTGTCATGTATGAAAGTGTTAAACCCCCTTGCCCTCTATGGTTTCCTACTGGACTGGGCATTAAAAAGCAAGTCCTTTAACCAAGGCCCTTTGTGATCTAATCTATACCTACACCAACACCAACCTCCCTTCACCCTACTCTCTGGATGTGCCAAGTTCTTTCTCACACAAATCTGCCTTTTGCTTGCAATTCTCTATATCCCCATAGTCTACTTGTCTAGTTCCTACTTCACTGTCAGAGTTCACCTCAAATTCTCCCTTACAGAATTCTCCTTATAGAAATTCTTTCAGTTATCTTATCACATGATACTTTTCCTTTATAATTCCTGTAATATGTAGTGATATATTTATTTAATTAATATCTGACCTCCCCTCTAGATTATAAACTCTATGACATCAAGAACTATAAATTTTTATGTGATACTCTATACCTAAAATCTAACACAGAACATGGCCCATTGAAAGTGTCTTTTTATAATTTTTAATTTTTAAATGTTTTCTGAAAATGTTAATTAAATGTTCATGAATGAATCAAATTCTCCTCTTTCCAATATCTTTAGTATTATGTTTTATCACCTTCTTTTTGACTACATGGACCATTATTACTCCTTTTCATTTATCTTGCACCCCGATTTTGGTTAAATGACCAAACTCATTAGTCTTTATTTTACAAGTAAAATTTTGAAAGAACAATATTGACTACCTCAGTATATATATCACATTGGGTTCTTTCCCTTGGAGGATAATAGATTTAGGTAGGAAATTAAAGATTTGAATTGTGGACCTGCAATTTGACCATGGACCTTGAGGAAGTCATTTAGCTTCCATGAACATTAGTTTTCTGATTTATAAAATGGTTAAACAGTAACATTTGCCCTCATTAAATCACAGTTATAAATTAGAGATAGCATTTAAAAATGCTTTATAAATTTCACTTCATAGTAAAAGTCCAAATTGTATAGGAATTTTTTAGATCTTTAACTTTAAATATATTTATGATGTGGTAAAGAGTTGCAGTTTTCAATTACTCTAAGGCAAGTCCTTTAGCAAGATAGGAACGATGACATATCCAAACAGATGTTTAGATGACAGTAAAAGATATTCAGAACAGGGCCTCAGAAAACATACCTGTATTTCTTCACAAACTGGCAACTTCTCTGTACACACAAAAATTACATCCAGACATCAACTAAAATACAGATACACTTTCTCTTAGAAATATGCCACAATACTATTATTTAATTCAAATTACTCATTTTAACTCAATGCTTTACATATATTAAAAAGTGTCCATTTCTATTTGTCATTTCCCCATAAATCTCAAATATGAGACTATTATTGTCTTTACTATTTTAATGAAGTTCACTTAGAATTCTTCATAGAAATTATAAATGATTCTTTAAAAAAATAAAGGCATGGATCTGTCAAGATGATTAAATGGACCTTTTTCCTAATGTTGTAGTTGAACCATAGAATCTTCCATTGATGTATACTTAATATCATGTACGTTCTGAATACACTCTCATAGTAGGTGTAACTAGCTTCACCTGACTAATGAAGAGAGATTAGTATCTCTTTTATCATTCAGACGTTAATGAACTTTCAGTCTTATACAACACAGTTACTCATTCATCTTTTTGAAAAAGATTAATTATTGTTTAACTTGCATCCTAAGTATTATTATGTTGTATAACAGGAGAAATCACACATTTTCTGTTACAAAGATAAATAAGTGAACTAGACTCAATGAAAACAGAACCAAAATGATGGAGTCACAGGTTGCATTTAGTATTAAGTACAGTTTTTCAGTGACCTCTATGCATGCACTGATAAAGCTTTCCTCTTCTCCTCAGGGCTTATGTGATCTAAAATTTTTGGCAAGGAAGACATCAGTTACATGAACACTGCAGCCCCGAATATGACTGGTGCACAGCTTTGTATTCCCGTGGTTCTAATGGTTCAAACCTCTGGGTCTCCTTGTTCTTCACTTGGCTCCCTCTACAGTGCTCTGTGTGCCCCCCAGAACAGCTCTGCTGTTCCACGCTGTATGGCTCTACAAGCTCAAATCCCATCCCTCAGATCAGTTTCAAGGTAGATAGAAGGTTATTTGCTCTTTAAAAGTGAGTTTTATAGGGTTACATTGTATTACTTGGTAGTCTCTTGTTAAATATAACAGAAATACAACTTCCACCAATTTAAACTTAAAAGGGCTTTTGTTATAAAAGTGTTTTTGTTCATAGAGAGTGTTACTGATCTGATGCACAGAGAGGAAGCTGAGCCTACCCCCAGCATTCAAAGCCTTATGCATTCTCTTTTTCCTCTCTCATATCTACCTTCTGGTGTCTGTCTGTCTTTTCTCATAAACTGACCTTCTTAGGCATCTTCTTCAAATTCATCCTACAGAGCGTCCCTTGGATAAAAAGGACTGACTGCTCAGTTTAGTTCCAGTGCCCATCCTTGCACCAGTCTACTGGGATGTGGAAAAACATAGCCATTTGGACAGGAATTATAGGAGTTCCCAAAGGAAGGAGATTCCTGTGAGGATAGACAATAGTTGCTCAACAAATGAATTTATATGTATTTGTTTGAAAAAATGGATATTCCAATGAAATATTAGTATACTATCTTACTTTATCCTCCTGTTTAAAAAGGTTTAACTGGGAAAGATAATTTAGATACATAGATAGAGATAGATAGAGATACCTCCTAGCCAAAAACTGCTATAGAGATTTTGTCAATATGAAGAATTAAGTATAGAGAACAGTATCTGCTTAAGATCCTTTAATCTCACCAATCTGGTGTACCTTTTTCCAGTGGATTATATGTTAGCAATAGTCCCCTGTCAGAAGAACTTGAACATCACAGAGGATTTTCAAAGTGAGAATCACTGAGTAATAAAGAAATGAAAGATTTCTAGAAGGCCTTAAAAAAATATTGTAACATTTTCCAGTATGAAAGAATGTAAGAACTTCCAAGTGAGAGAAATTTAGTTTGCAATGTAGAGTTGTTTTTTCCCTTCAGGTGTTATTTATTGCTTTTTCTCTCCTCAAATTTTCTTTAGGTCATCAGAAACAACTGATGTTCAGGACATGTACCTTTACATACATGCATTTACAAAGAAAACTTTTTTTAAGAGCATTTCTTTTCCACTTAAACCATTTTTTTTTTCATTTATTTTACTGATGATGAGACAGCACGGTGATATGTCCATTTGCTCCCTGTGATACACATATTTGTTCTTTGGGAAGATGTGGTCATCTCCTAATTTCATTTTCATTTGCTAAATAAGAAGACCATTCAAAAGCAGACATCTGGTGTAGAAAGCACTTAAAACTGTAGTTCCCAAGGAGTGCTTTCCTTCCTCTTTAAATATGTATGAACTGTTGTTTTGGTAATCCACTTCACCCTGTCAAAATAGAATCAAATAGAATGTATGTGTGACCTATTCTCCTTCTACCCTGGGAAAATGATTTCCAAGATCATTGAGGTGTACAATACACAGAAACCTTCACTTGCTGTTTTATTCACCTTCAAAGCTTTTATGTTACACAAGCTGGAAGTTTAGGTGAATTTTACTTTATTAATAGCTATACTGTTTTACTAAAATGTTGGATCTGTGAGCTTTTAATAGTTCCACTAGAAAGAATAAAATTTCAACTTTCAAACAAATAGACCTTGAAAAGAATTTCAGAATATTTCTACCTTTGTTGATAGTTTATATTGGAAAGGGTTCTAGTTTTTAAAAACTGTACAACAGTTCTAGGTACAAAGTAGGCATATTTCATGGGTACTGAGGCTAAATATTGTTAACTTGCTTTCCTAAGAGAAGGGAACAACTAAGCTAGGGATTTGAGCTAACATTTTTTTTCATGTGATACATAGCTGGTGTCCGTTTCCTTCTTTGAGGTTTAGACCCACATTCTCCAAAATTGTGCCCTGCAAAATACTGATTGCCCATACTTGCCTACAATGTTCTCTCTTCTGTGGCAAAAGGGTTACACAGTCCAATGCTACTTACCCTGCCTTCTGCAGATTCATGACTGAAATTTGTACATTACACTCTCTGCAAAGTTGTAGTAAAGGTATCTGTGCTATCTGGGATCAGCTGAATTGCCCAGGTGTATTTAACTTGTAAAAATTAAAAACAAAGGACAGAAAAATCACTTTGGGAAACAGTGACATAGACCATGTTTATTTGCAGATCCTATTAGAAGTTAGTACAATGCTTTCTGAAGGCCAGAGGAGAAATAGAACCTCTTTTTGCCTTCCTACTAATTTTGTTTGTCGACTTCAGTGTGATTGTATCAAGCTGATGTGGTTAGCTTGGAATTTTGTTTTGTTAATGTTCTATGAATTGCTGGGTTTGCCCTTGCAGTGGCATCCTCACTGCTGTTCAAATGCTTTAAAGTAGTTAAATATATATTTTTGCAATTAGAATTAATTTACAAGTTGTGTCCTTCTAAATTTGTGTAAACAAGGCTGTGCCACTTGTGTGTTTTATGGTCTGTTGTAATCAGAGTACTTCTAACCTATGATCTTAAAAGTAGCAGCATTTGTTGGACTCCTAGTTGTAAGTCATGTTCTCTAACACTATTTACTAATGTGTTTTCAACTGATGTAAAGACAGCTCCTTCACTAGAGGAAAGCAAAAGGAGTTTAGAACCCTGGCACAAATTTCTGAATTTACTAATCATATAGTCCAAATCCAAGGATAATGGACAGTGTTTTTCATAAACCACCAGAGCTTGAAAACCAGAGCTGAAAGATTGCTTAGTTAAGTAAAAATGGGGTATCTATAGGCTGGTTTAGGGAAAAGATACCTGGCTAATTTAAGATTATGCAAGATTGTGTCTTGGCTTACCTATTTGCAAAGAAATTCTTATTGCCTTAAAAAATGCATTCACACTGGGACACCCGGGTGGCTTGGTAGCTAAGCGTCTGCCTTCAGTTCAGGTCATGATCCCAGGGTCCTGGAATCAGGCCTCCCGTGTCGGGCTCCCCGTGTCGGGCCCCCAGCTCCACAGCGAGCCTGCTTCTCCTTCTCTCACTCCCCCTGCTTGTGTTCCCTCTCTCCCTGTATCTCTCTCTGTCAAATAAATAAAATCTTTTTAAAAAATGAATTCATAAAATACAGAGAACAACATTTAATATTTTGGGGACTTCCAGTCTTAAAATGCTTCATAGCTATTAATAATCATTGTACCTACGTAATAGTTGAATTAAATCTATGTTAATTCTCGAACTTATCCTAAAGTTTGTTTTACTGTTTAAGCAATTTTTTTTGGGGGGGGGGAGAGTTTATTTTTTAAACTAAACTCACAAGTTTATTAATTATACTTTTCTCCTAAAATAATAGAAAGTATCATATTCTGAGAAAAGGTAGGAGAATCCATTTGAAATTCTCAATTATGTGGGTTCTAAATAAGACACACTTTATTAGACATTTATTTCTACCTAGAGAAGATTCCTGATAGTGGCCTACAAGATTAATAAATACCATTTGGTTGGGAAGTTTCCATTAAATATAGGAAAGTTTCAAACTTAGGTACAGATTTAACATAAATGGCCTAATTTATCATATTAGGGTCTTTTTTTTTTTTGCCTTTTATTACAAAAATTTTCAAACATATACAAAATGGTAGAAAACAGCATAATGATCTGATGACATATAACCATGACCTAGATTCTACTATAACTAATATTTTGCAGTAATTTTTATCTATTCTAAAGTATATTAAAGCATTTCACTTCACTACCAGATATTTCAGTAGGCATTTCACAACATATATA
This sequence comes from Ailuropoda melanoleuca, assembly GCF_002007445.2. Taxonomy (NCBI): domain Eukaryota; kingdom Metazoa; phylum Chordata; class Mammalia; order Carnivora; family Ursidae; genus Ailuropoda; species Ailuropoda melanoleuca. The sequence continues at coordinate 28,910,988 of NC_048218.1, forward strand.
TAGACTTTCCTCACAAATTTAATGAAATTTATTGTCAGTGTTTTTTTTTAATGAAAGATATAGAATAAATTGGCCTCCAGGCTCATATTATTTCATTCTATTGAAAATAAAGAATGGATTTTTTCAAGGATATTTCCTCCTATTTTGCTTTCATTAATGGATTCTAATACAGTCAATTTTGCATAATATGTTATCATGAAAAAGCCCCTTTTTATTCTTTCTAGAAAGCCTTTGGATTCTTTTGCTCAGAGGAAACTCATCTTCAACAATATACTCAGCCTGGGTGAAGTCCTGTTATTTTTTTTGCCCCTTTGTTCTTCAAAGTGCAATTTCTTTAATATACTTGCAGCCATGCATTACCCGGCAACCTCTTTTTTTTTTTAAATAAATTCCATAATAAATTAAATAAAGCTCTGTGTGGGTCATTTTTGATTAACCTGATTTTAAAAAAAATGATATACTAAAGAGATAGAGAGCAGAATATTACGTGCAGCTAAAATCAATTACGAGCATATTCACCATCAAATGATTGTGTAGAATAGTGTATTAAAATGCACTTAATAGTATAAAAAATGACTTTCACTGAAGCTGAGTTCACACTTGTAAGCTTATAATAGTATTTAAAAAGCTGTAAACATTTAAACAAAATCCTTCACTTTCATCCAGAAATACAATTTCTGTATGAGATTTGATGCTATGCAAGTATCAGTATCACAGGAAGATATTCATGTTTTTTAATTTAGGATAGTATTTCTTGTTAAGTCGAGATTTTAGGGAGAAATATTTTAATTAGAGTAGAGTTATGTATTGTGAGTCTCAGTTAAGCATTGTCCTTATCACCTGAAAATTATTGAAATGAAAATTTGGAAATACAATCCTACTCCTCTGTTATTTGCAAGAAGTAATATAACATGAATCCTTTTTTTTATTTTAGGATGTTATACTCATAAAAATATTGAGCTATGTTGAAATTATGCAAACCAGATTCAATTAAAGCTCTTTTGACTGAAATAACATAACTTATTTTTTGTTAAGAAACAAAGAAACAGCAAGAAAGTATTATCCTAGGAAAACAAGATGACCCTATTAGAACTATGCAAACATGTTCTTTCTTTCCTCTTTTTTAACCAGTTTAATGCTTTTTCTTTAACTTTCACATGAGACTACAGTGTTGGATTTCATTTGGTGGCAGTTTTTCTCATTCCTCATTTCCTTTCTCTAGCCCCTGTTACCTTCTCCTTTCTGTTCTTTGCCCGCTTTCTGTCACACTGATGCAGCTCAGATCTACTGTGGGTCTTGTTGCCTGCACTAAAGTGCTCACAGGAGGAAGAATGTATGTATCAGCTGAGGTAAATCTGCCTTATTTTAACTCCTCATATTGTCTCTATGGACAAGGACAAGGTCACTCAGTTCAAAATGAGTGGTGCTGACAAAGTTGATTTTTCTTAGAAGCTTGAATTGTGATGCCAATGTAAATATAATTTCATTTAATGAATTCTTGACCTTTTATACAATGAAAAGAATTTCACCTTAAAAGCAAATTTGGTTTTTTATGAAAAGGCTTTTAGGCTTATCATTTCATTTTTATATTAGTGGAAAACACAGGTTCTGTATTTCTTTTTTGTAGTGTACAAAAGTAATCTTAAGTATTTTTATTACCCCAAAATATAAGTAAAAAAGAGATAAAATTAAGAAATGTTGACTAAAAATGTCATCTAAGTTATCATAATCTTATTAAAAAACAAGTATGTCTTTTAAAATACTTATAAAATTCAGACATACAACTTTGTCATATTGCCTTATATCCCTGATTCCATTTAAAGTGGTCAAAAAAAATACTTAAAATATATAATTTTTCTGTTAATCGGTTTGAACAAAATTTTTTCAAAAGGTTATTATTGGAAAGAGTTTACTATGATACATTTTTACTTCTAAAATAGGATTCTGGTAGAATCATTAGAAATTTGATTCCTTTGTATGGCTATTGGACAGATACTGCAACACCGCCCTTTTCTAAGGAAAGAACAAGTTAAGATAACATTTAACAGCAGGTTGAATTTTTGTGAAGATAGTTCTCTTCTTTAGAATTGCACTCAATAACTCTTCCCAAGCTAATGTCTACATGTACAAACTAGTTTGTATGTGATGGGTTTGACTGACAGGTTGGATCAGGTTGAGGTGGGGCATTGGAGTGGACGGGGGAGAGGAAACAAGTTATACTCTCCACTCAAATCAATCAAATAACCTGATTGTTCTTTCAACTGCCTTACCTTGTCATTGACTGTCAAGTCAGTCAAAATAGTGGAGCTAGTTTTCGCATGTGTGCAGAGCTTTATTTTATGAACTCTATTACCTCACTCTTGCAAACACAGACATAACAAACATGTCAGTTCATGTGTTGAAAACTGTACACAAATGTTACTGGGTGTGGATTTGTGTAGGAGAGAAACCAGGCTGAAGTTAAATCCAACACTGTATTTCCCTAATATTTGACTTATTATTTGACAGCCTCAAATAATATGTTAAACACACAATTAAAATTCTTCTTTACAGAACCATTTGATATTTTCTCTCCATTATTGGGGGCAAACTAGCAAAAATTCCAGGATTTTGTCAAGGGTTTGCATTAAATAGTTAGGAGAGTAGATACTGTAATTGACCCCCCCACACAGAGAAACATACACATACACACACACTTTTTAAAATTTTACTAGCAAGATTAAAAATAAAATCTTAATGAAACCCAGAGAGAAACAGAACTGATCCAGTAAAAGACCTAATTATTTCTGATCTCCTGAAGAGGTTACTCTGTTGAAATGCTCTAGTCCAGGTTAAGCTCATTAAGTCAACAAAGTAGGGGATAGGACACAAACTTCAAAACAGTTGGGACTACTCAGTTTTAGTCCTCATGCAATTTATCTATGTGGCTCAACATTCAGTCAGCTGGGTTCATGTCTCATGTTTTGTTGATAAGATAACTGCTAAACCAATGAAAGGAATTGCTAAGAAACTATTTTCACATTTAGAACTGATGTAATTTCTAAGCCTTTATCATGGTTTCTGTGACATATTTCACTCAAATGACACATAATGACATAAGCACACCTATTGGTTATTGAGGGGTGTGTGTGTGTTTGCATTTGTGTGTATCTGTGTATGTATGATTCAATACTGAACTTTATAATGTAGCTGTATACAGTTTGAGATTGCTTTATATACATTTCTAATTTGCTTTTCAGAAACATCCCCAGAGATAAGCATCATATGTGTTATTAAAGCTTTTAGATAAATAAACTGAGGCTTGGGAAAGTTGGGTGAGTGGGCCAAGTTGGATGAGCTCATGAGTGGGGTGGAGTCCATTGTTTGTAGGGTATGCTATGTTTCCCTTGTGCTGCATATCTTTGTTTCCTTTAGGTGATGTAGATTTCAACCCATTGGGATCAGAAAGTTACTATTTTTCCTAACAACTTATATTCAGAATTCCCTCTGTGATAAAAGTTAAGTCAATTTTTTACTTCAGAGCTTTGTACAATAATAAACATTATTTAATCTGGTTGTCTTAGGTTGGATGGTAAAAAGTATATAGTGATTTATGTAAACATAAAATTATTTTTTTAAAGTAAAATTACTGTACTTTCTGGTTTATAAAAACCTTGAGCTTTGTTAAGCGATTTTCCCCTGGTGCTGGGAAATACATGTTTTGGCAGTGTCAGAGAATCCTTAGGCTTGTTACTTAAATCATTCGTGTTAGTCTGCTTTTTAAAATATAACAACAATAATAATATGAACAGAAGTTACTCTACAAATGTAATGTTAACATGATTTCTTGGAGGGCAAAAGTGAATGCAATGGGTTCCGTCAAAGATAACAGGAAAAGAAAGTTAAATGTATATTAATACTAGAATTGGATGTATGTGACTGTATCAAGTGGAGACCTAGTTATTAGAGTACCTTAATTTTACATTAGCTTACTTTTCTGTTAGGATCCTTCAAGTAAATCTTTTAAGTTGTTATCTGAAAACTGGTTTCTTTTTCAAATTGTCTTAATGAAAGAACTGGAAGGTTCGTTGCTGCATAAAGTATAGAGAAGCTCAAATTTCTCTAAAACACAGGTCATTTTTAAAATCAAGAAAAAAAAAACATTAAATAGTTGATTGGTAGAGAATATTTCAAAGAACAATTTCTGCTTTTTCTTAAGATTAGACTTTTTTTTGAATGCAAAATTGTTCTTTCATAAACTTTTTGGTGAAAATCATTAACACAGGTGAGCCTTTAGGTTCTCTATTTTGATTTAATGGTTTATTTTAAGCATGTTTCTAAAATGTTTACTCAAAATGCAGTTTAATTTTTAGTTAATAAATTTGTGTGATTGAACATGTACTTGGAAGGTTTGATTAAAAAATTACTTTATTTAAAATTGTGAGTTATTATCTCGCTAGTTTGGAATAATCCTGTTCAGTAAGATCACAACATTTTTTGGTGGCATGGGCCTTAGGATAAAGCAAAAGCCTTACGTTTAAAAGGAGGATGTGGAGATAAATGCTAGGACCCCTGATCAGGTTCTCCTATTCTTTATTAGGTCTTTTAATGCTATGCCTAACTCTGTTGTTCGAGTTCTTAAAAATCTTACCTCCTGCTTTCCAGCGAAAATAGAGGTAACCATGCTAGAATCTTTGATCTCTTTTTACCTATAAATTCTTAATATGTTATTTAAAATTTTTCACTTTCCTTACAGTTTCAAAGACACTTCCACTCTTTCCCAGTGTGAACCCCTGAACTGCTGTTTTATTTCTTAGATTGTTACCCTTTTCTGGAATGTTATGTCGCTTACGGCTCTCTTATAATTTCTATTTGTTTTTCTCCAGTGATTCTTTGTCCCCACTTTATCTGTTGAGCACCACTTGTGGAAATGGATTATCCCAGATCTCTCTTCTTAGAGTCTAGTCTCCATCCTCATTGCTCTGGTGAAACCATCCCTTCCGACGTCTTTTCATGCTTTATCCAGTCCGTTTTCTCTCTAGCCTTCACACTATTGACCATTTGATCCCTTTGAATATATCTTTCCTTGAATTCGGTAATATTGTACTGCCTTGGTTAACCTCCTATCTTCAGTCTTGCTGTGTTGTTCCTTCTTTTTTCAAATTCATTGATTTTTCTTTTCATCACTATTTAATGCATACATACTAGGAGTCACAGGATGTTAGAGAAACTGGATATACACAAGTTAGTAAGAAAGAAAATGTTCCAGTTATCATGAAGCTGCATGCTTATGGAAAGAGAGGGGAAAAAATGAATTAAAAAGCATTTAAATAATATAATTAATATGGTGATTAAATCCTATGGGAAAATATAATAAAGCAATGGTGTATAGAGTAACTGGATCAGAGGCAGCTATTTACCTGGCGTGGTCAAGACTAAACTCTCTTAGTGGGTGATATTCGAACTAAGACTCAAAGAGAGGCTGTTCAGGGCATCTGGGTGGCTCAGTCTGTTAAGTGTCTGCCTTTGGTTCCGGTCATGATCTTGCGGTCCTGGGATGGAGCCCCGTATCGGGCTCCTGCTCAGCGGGGAGCCTGCTTCTCCCTCTCTCTTCCCCCCCAACTCGTGTTTGCTCCCTCATGCTTGCTCTCTCTCAAATAAATAAATAAAATCTTTAAAAAAAGAGAATGAGAGAGAGGCTGTCCTATAAAAACCAAAGTGGAAGAATTCTGAAAGAGGAAAGAACAAGTGTAATGGTTCAGATACAAGAATGATGAATCTGATAAGAACAGTTCCCAAGTTGTGTTAGTAAGTGGATTAGGGCAATGGAAAATGAAAAGATGGAGACAATGTGTATAATTTCTTTCTAAAAGTTGGCTCTGAAGGATAATGGTCATATGAAGCTTCTTAAGCGTTGGCACACTTGTATGCTACAGGGAACGATCCAGGATTGGTGGAGAAATTGGTAGCGTGAGAAGTGGTGCCCGTGGTAGAAGAATATCCCTGCTCCAACTGGCATGCTTGTCAGTCTTCTATAGCCTCATAGTGAAATCTCTTTCTGTTAAGTTACTACACATCCTGCTTTCTCCCTAAACGTTTGTACTGGATTCTTTATCATATTAGTGGCCCCATCATTCTCCTTTTTTTCCCTCCTGATCCAAGTTCTATAAGGATATTTGGTTATTCCCCTCCATTCAGTATTAGGTCAAGATCCCTTTTCTTTGCTACCTACAAATACTCAGTAGCCAAGGCCTTTGTCATTTATGTCACATCTATCTCCTTTTCCTGTTAGTACTGCCACTTACCTGGTTCAAGCTGTCATCACCACTGGCCTGGGCTATTGTACAAATGGTCTTGTCTTCCTCTGGACCTCATTCCTCCAGTCCATTTATATACTGATTACAGATCTCTTAATCAAAAGGCTTCACCAACTTCAAGTTAGCTGGAGACCCCTTCCCATTGAGTCAATTGCTACATTTGATTGAATCTCTTTTTCACAAGTCTCTGGAATCACTCTTTTGTTGTCTTCTTCTCTACCATTGTCCAAGTTCAGGACTCACAAGACAGTCAGGGTTTTATCACATAGGATTCATACCCTTCCGTAAATGTCCCTGTAACCAACCTTTCCAGCCTGATCTCTGCATTTCACTTTCTCAACTGTAAGTCTATTCATGTGGAATCCCTGCTCTTCCTCCAGATATTTCTTGTACTTATCTGTGTCCTTGCTTTGTACTTACTCTCCACTTCTTTTCTCATCAAAACACCTCTTTTGGCAATCAGATATATTCAGTCCTTATTGACTTTACAAGATTTTTAATTTTTTTTCTCAATCATTTATGTATGTCTGTGACTTCAAGTAGTTGGCAAACTCAAAATATTTATTATTCTTTGTTTACCCCATAAGCCCCCTGTCCAGCATTTAGTGCAATACTTGAGTGTTGATTTCAGTTGCCTCAGCATTTTCAAAATACTTCTGGGTTTATGCCACTGTAATATATAATTTTCAAATTATTATTCCTTTAACATAAGCAATTTTTTTTTCTTTACTGGCACCAGTTGCTACTGACACATATTATACACCTTCTAAATTCAAGTTACTGTGTTTGAGACAAGTGTTTATAATATAATAGACCAACCAAATATAAAGAAGTAGAATATATTTTCTCTACTTATGTGGGAAAACTGAAAGGAAGAGAAGTCTACAACAAGGTCATATAATAGTTTTACTTATCTTGGTGGTCAGTTTTGATCTCTGCGTAGCTCATCTGATTGATTTCTGCCTCATCAATTAATACATCTGAAAATTCCAAGTCAATAATACCATGAACAGTTCAGTAATGCCGATGAGATGAAGCCTATTTGTATTGTATTTGGAAGGTGATTTAAATAATGTGAAAGAGTATTTCCTGCTTTATTTTCTTCGGTAATTCTGTGGGTTATAGGTAACTTATGTGAAGCAGTTATGCATTGGTAAAGGCAGTGTGATTTACAAGAGCACACGATTGGGCGCTGGTGTCAGAGGACAAAGGCAACATCTGCTTCGTGGGCCTTCTGTGTTACATTGTCATTATATGCAAAAGAACATGATCTGGTGCATGGAATGGCCATAATAGGGCCTAGAAGTTAATGGGAATTTAACTGCATTTCAAATTTTAATATAATACTGGTATAACATTTTTGTATTGCTATCCCATGTTATGTATAAACTTTACTATTTTAAATGATATTTCAGAATTGTAGCCAAATTGTAAAGAGTGTTTATATAGATTTTTATGTTTTAAATTAATATTATATATAATCAGATGCTTATATTAAATTTAGAAAAGAAAACATGAGCAAATTAATTCTCATTATTTAATTTAAATCTGTTTTTTTTTTCCTCAAGAAAAATAATACTTAAAGGAAACTGAAACTCATTTGGCTCTTAATATCTGTATACAAGACAAGATACACGTTAGTGAATCCTCTTAACATACACATACAGGTATGAGTTAATATTTGCACGATTTAAAAATATGCAGACTGTATTTGTGTTTCTGTTTTAAAAAAAATTAAAAAGAACCTTGGGATTTATAAATATTCCTGAAGAAAGTCCTTGTATATTATAGTCAAATTCATTCTGTATTTGGCATTTGCTCCTTACAGCCTAACTAGGGAGAGGACCATTAGCTTTCTTGGAGCTTTGGGACCTTGGGCTTTTGCCTTTGGAAATTAAATATTTAATATTGCTTTGTCTGGGCTGGCTTTGAACAGGATCCTTCCTTCATTCCAAGGCAATGTCAAAATTCATAGAAGAGCAACAACTCATATTGTCTACTGAAATCAAACCTGACTCCTCTCCCCTCCCTTCTCCCACTTCTGCCCTTGGGATTGTGACATCATTACCATCTCAGAAACCCTAGGGTAGTTGTTCATGTTAAAATGAAGTGAGATTAGGGTTCTAGGAGAGAGCAGTCAAATATTTGAGTACTAATCATGCCTGGATGTCTGTTATTACTTTTCCAACAGTGGAATTCTTTTGGCTTCCAGAATGATATTGTAGTCATTTCATGTGAATGTGGACAGAGAATAATACAATTAGGTGAATCACAGAGACAATCTGCTTTTTAGAGCATTCTTTGAAATGAAAGTTGCATCTATTTAAAGGTTATCTAGCATATGAAAGGGACATTTATCCCCCAAGGAGAGGAGGAAACTACTTAAAAGGAATAGACTTTTATTAATATTTTTCAATTAAATGTTACAACCTCTTTATCATTTTTTCTTTTGTAATTTTCATGTTGACCTACGTAAGTGCTTTGTGCATGTAACACTTGCTGTTCTGGGCAAGTCATCAGATGGGATGAGTTTATTGAAAAAGAAACAGAATTAAAAATTCAATGACAAAGGTTCAAATAGTGTCTGTTTAGAGCTTATCTCCTCAATGTCAAGGCTTTCATGGTTATTGGTTAGGGACTTTTGGGATTGGTTCCTTGATGCTCCGAGGATGATGTCAACATCAAGGGAAGAGGTGACCTGACTTTAATTCTGGGGGTTTCTGATGATCGCTTGTATTTAAGCATGATATCTATATATTTTTTCCACTGTAACATTTAAAAGTTATGCATTTTTGTGACTGAAGTATTATAATTAGAAAAGACAAAGTAGGTCAATCAGACAAACTGGAAAGAGCTGTTCTTGTCACTTCTCACCCCCCAAATGACCACTGGAAAAGCAATGACTTTATATCACATTTGGGTAGATTTTATAATCTATTATTATAATATTTAAATAAGCTTCATTAAAATAAACAGTATGTTTAGGAGAAAAATATAATACATAAAAGGGATGATTAGACATGAAAAATAAAATAATGTGAATATGAATTTTTAATCTCTAAAAATGAAAAAAAATGTTATATGACCTGAAAGCCTTCATCTAGCTCAAATCTTATAAATTTGATAATGTGAGAGAAAAAGCCAGTAATGGTGTAAGTAGAATTTACCTATAAAATATGAACTTGAACTAATAATTCTTTTATATATTCTTTTTTAAATGTAATACTCAAAATTGTATATTACGTATCAGCAAAATAATCAATTCAGTTCTATATTAAACAGAAAGGTCCAGAGATTTAAGAATATTTTTAAAACATTTCTATTATGCTTTCTGCCAAAATTAAAATGTGATTCAAAAAGCATTCATTTGAATAGTTAACCTTCTTTCTGCTAGAAAAATCTGGTACTAGCATTCGATGCCTTTTTGATACCACTTGCCCCTGAAAACAAAGTCCACATCACTATTATTACTTTATATTTGGCCATTTTTATTGAGAATACTTATGGCTGAAGAATTTCTTTCAGTGATCTTTTAAAATTAAAATGAATCTGAGTGATTACTAATAGTAATCTTTTAAAGTTAAAATAAATTTGAATGAAAAATTATTTCAGTTAAGATCATGTACTGTTTCTTTAAGTCATTTTAATTATAATTTCAGCCATATTTTTTATACAATTTTCTTTTTCAGAGACATATTTCATTCAGTAGACTAAAGATACTTTATTATTACTCATTATGATCACATTTTTCATCTTTTTCTAAAACAAGAACTTGTTTAAATTTGGACCTTTTTAGGCAAATAGGCCTCCTTGGACATCAACAAGTACTTTCTGCTAGAATGTGTTCGATTTCTACTGTGTATAATGCAGAAGTATCCTAGTGTCATAGACGTTTACACTGGAATAATCTAGTTTTCTCTTCTACTGCAGATAGAAGAGGTAGCTGATATCTTGAGAAGTATGTAACATTTTGATTAAAATTTTATATTTTTTACAGATTTCAGGAAATATTCGTATTTCTAATGAAGACGGAATACTATTATACTCAGAACAGGGATATGAGAACAAAATAGATGTGTTTAGGGAAACTGTACACTATACATAGCAGCCCAGACCTCAGATAAAATTGTAAACAAACTAAAAATGAACATCAGATTCTAGTAATTTTAAATGTCAGCTACAACTCTACTTAGAAATTTTTATTTTTCTTTGTGTCCGATGATTAACCAAGAGGTCAGGGATAATTGGCAGGTATGACAATTCAAATGAAAATATTTCACAAACTTTGCTGAATGAATAAATTAAATGTTTCTATCTGATGCAGAAATCTCTACTTTGTACATATTTGAGCATTTGTGCATAAACTGGCCTTTCGCAGACAGATAGATTCACTAAACATTTTACTGGTTGTCATGAGACAGTCATAGTCAAATATCAAAGATTGAATGAGGTGAATTATTCAAAAAGTTCTATGTACTTTTAAGTCAAATTTGAACTCTGCAACATCCTCTTAAGCCTGGTGAAATAGAAGCACTTGTGAAAAGTTACACTTTTTTGGGGGAGTGGTAAGAACAGAATAATGATCTCATCTTCCTATTTCTAAGTTTGACTCGCACCATAAAGTGCACAAATTAAAAAGTAAAATGATTGTAAGAAAACAAATTTTATTTCAGTTTTCTCATTCCCTTCCAATTCAGCTTGTGCTACTGAAAGAGAACACTATTTTCGGTAAAACTTTATATTTTAAATGCCTTTCTGTAATTCCTCTACCTGACAGGAATGAGGCTAATAAATAAAAACAATAAGCACGATCCATTTGACTTTCATAAGATCAGAGGTAAATCATTATGGATCCCAGTCGACAGAGGAGAAGATTGGGGCACAGACAAGTTAAGTCAGGTGGCAGGCACACACAGGAAATAAATAGTGGCTATGCTCGTATAAAAACATCCATCTTCTGACCTCTAATTCAGGGCTCTCCACAACTGCAGTGTGATTAATCAATACCAGGAAGCAAACTAAGTATCAAGAAAAGATCATCCATTTGTATCAGTCTTCCCTTTATGTGATTAGAATCTAAAATACCAAGTGCATAAGGAATCAAACGTTATAAGCTTTGCCTGTTTTAGTGACTACTGAGCAGTCTTTTCTTTATTATTATCAGCAGATTTGGCGGTAAACGCGGACACGGACCACGCCCAAATCTATGAACTCTTCACTAGATATTTTGCTAACGTGTGGAAAATAAACTCCGTCAGCGACTTATTTTGATTTTCTTGTATTTTTATACTGAGAGAACACTCAAATAACGGACTGAAATATGTATTGCCTTATGGATTGCAGTTGGCAGGGGCTGTTAGTGTTAAGGATTCACACGTTGCAAGTAAGATTGGATACATTTATATTTATGTCAGGGGGAAAAAAAGAGAATGAAAGACAACGGTTACTTAAAATGTAACCAACAGGCAAAATCTTGGCATTTGGCCAGAGAGATGGCCACATCCTCCCCTGTTAAGGCTCCTTTTTCTAGAGCTCCATTTTCCAATCTAAGTTTTGGCAAGCAAAAATTCTGTGTGTGTGTGTGTGTGTGTGTGTGTGTGTGTGTGTGTGTGATATATTCTGCTTTACCATCTTTGACTGAAAGGAAAAGATAATTATTTAGACAAAGCAATTTAAATCTAAGGTGTGGTAAGTTTTTTAGTAGAGAAGCAAATACTCCCTTGATTCTCTTGTTATCTAGAATATGTTCTCTTTTGCAGTTTACTGAAATAATTTCTCCAGTGTGTGGGAAGTTCCTATGCATCCAACTTTGCTATAGATATGACATTATATCAACAGTGACACGACTTGTTTACAAGAGGGTGGTATAAACAGCAAATGTTCTTCCTTAAAACAGCTTTCTTGTTGAATTTCAACAGAAAAGTAGAATAAATGTAGGAGGAAGAACAGAAGGGGATAATCTTTAACATGTAGAGTAAATTCTAAGGCAGAGGAGAGAGCAGCTGATGATATCTTTATGTGTTTGCTTTTAAAAAAATTATTACCAAGTCTACTGCCTTCCTTTTCATATTTAATGAAGGACATTCAAATTATATGCAGTTTTCAATAGTGGGCCTTAATATTTCAAGATATGGCCTCACTTCAGATTAATTAGATGAAAGCAAAAACATCAAATGGGGAGGGGGGAGAGAGAGAATGAGAACCCTAATACCTCCTCCAACCTGGTTTAGTCCACTTTCTGATGTAGGATGTTGCAGTAGACATTCTCTGAATGAATTCTAGCTATAGCAAAAGCCCCTCTCATCTTTTTGATCTTGGGTTAACCTTATTTCTTTTCCAAAAATAAACATGATTTGCATAATACATTTAGATTCTACTTTATCATATTGCAAAATATTAATTTATCTTACATGAGAAGTATTATTTAGCACAATAGAACCAGATACAAATAAAATAAGCCAAATTTTGGTCCATTCAGTCATCATTGGGATTATCACTGCTAGCTGGTACCCAGGTATTGACCTACATGGTTATAACTCCCAGGACTTGGGGAGCCTTCAGAGTGTCTGTAGAAATACCCTGGTCTGGAGGGAAATTTACCTGCCAGAGTTCTCCGGAGCTTGGCATGAAGGCTGTTTCAGCTCCTCAGGTGTTAGCCTGTAAGAGAACATTATCAGGGTAAAATGGAGTCAATGTTCTGGATACGATATCTTGGCTTTGTGACTCATCCGGTTTCTGCCGGGTTCCCCGGGAGATGCCCTTGTGCTTCATGAAACGGTGAAGTAATTGAAGGTGCATAGTACGTGGCTTTTGTCATTAACATTCTTGAGCTTGAACTCCAGCACTGTCACGTATTGGCAGCTGGGTGGCCTTTCCCACACGATTTAATCTCTCTGAATCTCTGTTTTCTGATTTATAACACCAGGTTAATGTTGCCTCCTCTAGGAATGTTTTAATATTAATGCATTAAAAATGCAAAACTATGAGATATCACGTCATACCTGTCAGAATGGCCAAAATCAACAACACAGGAGACAACAGGTGTTGATGAGTATGTGGAGAAAGGGGAACCCTCATGCACTGTTGATGAGAATGCAAATTGGTGCAGCCCCTCTGGAAAATAGTATGGAGGTTCCTTAAAAAGATAAAAATAGAACTACCTTACAATCCAGTAATTGTACTTCTAGGTTTTTACCCAAAGAATACAAAATTACTAATTCGAAAGGGTACATGCACCCTGATGTTTATAGCAGCATTAGCCACAAGGGCCAAATTATGGAAACTGACCAAGTTTCCCTGCACTGATGAATGGATAAAGAAGAGGTGACATATATATATATGCAATGAAATATTACTCAGGCATAAAAAAGAATAAAATCTTGCTATTTGCAATAACATGGTTGGAGCTAGAGAGTATTATGTAAGTAAAATAAGTCAGAAATAAATACCATAAAATCTCATATGTGGAAATTAAAAAACAAAACAAACAAAGGGGAAAAAAGAGAAAAGAGGGTGAACCGTGAAATAGACTCCTAACTACAGAGAACAAACCAGTGGTTACCAGAGGGGGGGGTGGGTGATGGGGATTAAGAGGTGCACTTGTGATGAGCAGCGGGTGTTGTATGGAAGTGCTGAATCTCTATATTGTACACCTGAAACTAATATTACATTGTATGTTAACTAATTGGAATTTAAGTAAGTTTAAGTATTTTAGATACTTTTAATCCCAAGGCAAATGCGTTATCATTGTGATGGGGGATGAGTCAGTGGTTTCCCCAGCAATTTCCTCAAAGCCTGGTCTCTTCACTCCAGATGAAAACTCCTTGAAGCAAAGGGACACATTCTGAAATTTAGTTGTGTTTTTTGTAGTACACGACATGCACATATCGGGACTTCAGAATTGGATTGCTTCTTGGTAGTCAGGTGTCCAAATTCCTTGGAGCCACTGTAATAAATTAGTGACAAAACAATAGTGATTGTATCATTGTGGTATGTGTAATTGTTCATTTTTTTTTTCTTTTTAACATCTTTTGAGTCCCTGATATGTATAAGGCCTCGGGCTAGATGGCTTAGGTTATGTAAGATTAAATAAGGGCTCTTTTCCCCAATAAAGGTAACTAGTAGACAAAGTAGATATTCTTAGTGGAGGAAATTAGTTAACATATGAAGCAGAATAAATAAATGAATTAAGTGTTAATTAATAGATGAACAAGACACATATTGTAAAAAATCAGAAGGAAGAATAATTACTTATGATGGTGTGGGCGAAAGAAGGTGAAAATCAAATTTTTGGACACAGGTAGGGTTGGAATAGTTTGTGAGACAAAAACACAGATAAGAAGCTGGATAGTCTGCAAAAAGTCAGGGATCCATAAATACCATTGGGTTTGACTAGGGATTGTTAGTAGACGGATAAAGGATGCTAAAATGTGGAGTGAGAAATCTTCCATAAATCTTTTTATTTTTTTCTTAGCTTTATTTCCAGATAGTGATGGAAATGTTTTTGGGAAATGCAACTTAAGTACTTGTGAACAAATGAGTTAAAACTAGTTTTTATATGAAACATTAAAATTAAAATTAAAAAAAAAAAAACCTTGGGCTAATTTTACCTTGTTTGTGGTTACAAATATATTTCTGTTTTGATTTAAAATGATGAGGAGGATGGCTAAAGATAAAATGAACCAAGTTTTATGCATATTGCATTTTAACAAGTTGGATGTCTCATTGGAATGCCCTGCCTTCTTGCTCCACATTTATTTTTGGAATTTAATAAGGCGCCTGTCATATCTGCCTCAAGGCTAAAAAACATCATGGGGGAGAAATCCAAAGTACTGTCATGTTTGAGTGACATGGAGCCAATTTTATTTTATTTCCTTTTCATGGGAGGGTGGCTGAAATTAGCCCGCCTCACTTCTGAAAAGGCATCGCTATACCATCTGTTCTAAAGGCCTTGTGCTGGTTAACTGGTAATGACATTGACCAGTGACATTTGTCAGGTGGATTTGACTCAGAATACCGGTAGAGGACTTTCATTAAAAAATTAATTCTGTGCATTGTACTGCAAAGCTCATTCTCATGATAGATTCTGGTAGAGTGCCACATATTTCCAGAAGTGGGTCTCATTACCTGAGAAACTTGGGAAGGTAATAACTTCTTTATTTCTTCTTTGTGCTCCCAGAGCACATAATTAACATGCTGACTCATTTAGCTCAGCTCTCCTTAGGATGAGGCTGTGTGAATACGATGGAGATTTGAGAGAAACTGTGGCAAACAAGTATGGGTTTAAAGCTTGAGGGGAAAACTCTGCCATTTGCTGCTGCTTTCTCCTCAGCTGATGTTTAGTACGATGTGACTTTTAAAAATAGAACCATAATATGTTAGGATTGAAATGGAACCATGATATTTTAAAGAATTTTAAGTTAGATCAGGTATCACAGAATGATCTTGCTATTGCTGAGTTATTCATAAAGTTGGAAATCATGGTAGCTGAAGGGTCTGGCTGAGGCATAAAAATAAATTTTGTACCATTCAGTAGGTATGCTGTTGTAATAACTGGGATAAGTAGAGTGTTTTGCTAATTAAATCAGAATTAAAGTTCATTTTTTTGGTAGTCACTATGGGCAAGTAAATTAGTTAAATGATGTGAACTAAAAACTTGTGAACATAGTACTATTATGCCAAATGTATGTGCTGTGAACAAAGTCAATTATTTGTAACTAGTCAGCCTTCCCTACCTTCATTATTTGGAATTTCCTGCCTATTGGGTGAACAGAAAAAGAGTAGTGAATCTAAACGACTTTTTTAATGAGTTTGCACCTTCTTGGGCACAAAGAGAGATCTATGAGTTCTTCCCTGAATCCCAGAAGATCCCTGAGGTAGGATTAAAAATCGAGTTTGGCTTCAAATTACTGAGTGTATATATAGATGTGTGTTGGAGGGGTAGGTAAGAAGGGGAGAGGAGTGCTCTGTAGGAAAGTTGAACCCTGAGTTTGTGTGGCTACTTTAATCCCAACGATGTGGGTTGGATCACTCCTTATTTGTACAGAAGATAATTCAGTGGTAGGGCCACATCTAAACCATTGGATACTGAGGCACCATGTAAGAATAAATGTGAAACATGAGGTAGCAAAGTAAGCTCTGCCCCACGGCAAAGGTACTGCCCACTTTAGCGTTCTCAAAGAAACATGGATCATGAGCCACCAATTGTCTTTTGACGGATTGGCTCTCAGCATTTTATTTTTCTTTCTGACGGAACTCTGAGGCAATAGTGTGTAGATTCCCTAAAATATTCTAAAAGCTATCAGGAAAGCAATTTAGCAATTTTTTGGTAAACAATGAATTCAATTTAAATACATGCCATTCCTTAGAGAGACTATGCCTCTTGATTATGGCTGGACCTCAGCTTATTTTATGCAAGCTGTCTCTTGGGGGCATAATTTTTCAGTCAAAGAAACAGGAAGATATATGGGCGGTTTGATTTCAATGTTTATTTGCTTCCCCAAATACTTGATTGCTTAACTGGTCATTGACAACTGGTGCTGAAAGTCGAAGAGGGGTAGTGTGAATTCTATTCAATTTAATGAAAGGTTTAAGGTAAATTCTCATGGGAAAAAAATGGCGGCAACCTTTAAAATATTTCACTCCTAGTCAACAATGGCATTTATTATTTGGGTGGTTATCTACCAAGAGATGAATCATTCTAAATAGATTGAAGTCTTTAGTCCATGTCACTAAAGATCCCATGCTTGGAACTGCTTTATTTAACTTAAATGTATCACTAATGATGTTGCTGTGGAACTGTGTAATGCTATTCCCATGAGCAGCTCAGAATAGCTCTCAGGCTTTGAGTCTAGTCTTTATTCCTGGAGCTGGCAAGAGTAGGTTGTCATGGAGCGATGGGAGAAATCAGCAGACTCTATTTATGTTCTAGGCAAGAGGATATTGTCTTCTGGAAAATTTCAGAGTTTGCTTGTGCTTCAGGGTTTCAGTCTGAGTGCTCAACAGAGAATACTACGAATGGGGGGCCTGATGATGTGGGTGGATGGTGATGAGAGTAATCGGATATTCACATCTCCAGTAGGAGGCCAGTTGCCATCCTTCAGTTATTTTCTCACAAATACATGGGCTCCTCTTCTTCTCTTCAGTAAGAGTAATTGTGTTACTTATAGAATAATTTCCCCTACAACCAGAAATTCTGAGGTGATAGAATCATCTTCCTTGACAGAACTCTGCAGATGTTATGTGCTCTTTTTCCTTTGGATTTTAGTATTTTTTCACCATTTCTGTAGTGTTTCAAGGCATCCAATTGATCGGGATTGGAATCTCAGATTTGCCCCTGACTGTTTGATGTTAAACAAGTACAGTCACATTGTTAAACTATTAATAACACTGTGAAAGAAAATTACTCAATAAGATGAGTTTGGGGAATCATTTGATAGAAGTGTTTCTGATACTCGAGTCCACCAATTTTATTCTCATAAGTGTAAAGTTTCTTCACCACTTTTTTTTTTTTAAATTTGATTTTTATTTCACTGAAAACTAGAAAACAAAACAACAAAACAGCTTTTTCTGGGTTACCTGGAAACCAGCTATGACAAAGTATTCTGCTATGATTTCTGTGTCTCTTGTTTCTTACAGTTGTTTTTGTTCCAGATGGTACTTCTTTTTTTTCTTTTTTTTAAAAGATTTTATTTATTTATTCGACAGAGAGAGAGACAGGCAGTGAGAGAGGGAACACAAGCAGGGGGAGTGGGAGAGGAAGAAGCAGGCTCATAGCGGAGGAGCCTGATGTGGGGCTCGATCCCATAACGCCGGGATCACACCCTGAGCCGAAGGCAGACGCTTAACCGCTGTGCCACCCAGGCGCCCCCAGATGGTACTTCTTTAATGTTTGTGATCTAGAGAGAAATAAAGTTTCACACACAGATGAGGTATTAGTGAAAAGCAGTGACTTTAAGGCAACACATTATGCTGAGAGAGTAAAGTTTTCGGAGGTGTTTGAATAGAAAAGGATGGTTGCTCCCCACACAGTACCTGACGGTCAGCCTTATCTTCATATTGCAAGGGATACTTAGTTTCAACTCAATAATATCACCTATCAAGTTAAAATTATGTTGTTATCTGAATTTAGAAATTGCATAGTTTTATATTTAAAAATTTTATAGACATAAATATATGGAACTTAAACTTACTTTATATTTATATAATATAAAACAAGTATTAACATCAGGAGTCAGAGAGAATGTTCCTTTTTAAAAATGATTTCTTAGTCTAATAAAATTTGAGGATAGCTACTGTAACTGTGATGGTGATGGTAATATCTAGAACCTGTATCTACACGCACAGAAAACTAATCGCTGACTGTAAAGTTATCAAGAATTAGATTTAGTGTCTTTTCCCAATTTTCCCTAGGTAAGTTTTACTTGGGGAAACCTGCTTTTAAGGAGCCATTCCAAAGAAATTTTCTTTTCTATATAAATACAGAACAACTCTGTTATATCATAGCACACTAATACCATACACGCAAGAGGTCAGAATTATAGCCCTTAAATAGTGTTATCATACAGTCATAAGTAAAATGACTAACCTACTTCAAAACCACTACAGTTCAGAGAAGCATTTTAACTTTAGGTCTGGAAAGGCCTAGAACTGAATTCTGTCTTGGCTTTTGATTGATTCAATTTGTAATTTTGGTCAAGTTATTTATCTTGGGGCCATTTTAAGTCTTCTCCTCTGTAAAATGGAGGCCTTCAGGCTACTTTGGAAGATCCCTTTAAGGATTCTATCTGGTAATTGTCAAAGATGCCTGGACCGGACTGTCCACATTGGACTCTCAACAAATATTCAGCCTCCTTCCATTTTGTCTCTATCATTCCACTGGTGGAAATGCCTTTTCCCCTTTTCCTTCAATATCCAATCTTCCTCACACCTCGAGCTGGAGGCAGGTCAGAGCTGGGACCATATTTCAAATGCAGTGCATCTCAGAGAGAAATCTCACATCCCCTGAGCAGATGGTTGGTTTTACCTTTCAGATTTAAACATCTTTTTAATCCTTTCTTAAAAGTAAATTCATCAAACTAGACAAGGTACATACAGTCTTTGTGCACCATGACTGAGCTGTGCACAGAAAATAGCAGAAGCAGACACAAGTCTTTTGCTTCAGAATCAGGCACTGGAGTGTTAACTGACTGAAATAGGCATTCTCCTGTATATTGTCCACTTTGCAGTCCTTGGGCTTACTTTGGGATATACCTGGATTGTGTCTTCAAGACCACTGAGTTGTGGCACTTTTCGGTGTTGTTTTTTTTTGCAGCTGTGATTAATGAGCAAGGAGAGACCACCCCTTCTTTTAAAAAACCAAGGGAAAAAAGCATGGTGACTGAGAGTGACAAATGTGCATGGCTTATTCATAAATCACTTTATTCATTTTAAATGGCATTTGGTTCTTTCTAACAAACAAACATATCTTTTTTTAAAATTAGGAATAAACAGAAACTTTTGGTAAATGAATTCTAACTGATCACCTGTTTAGAAAAGGTGGATTACTCTATTTGACAAAATAACATTAAGTTAATTTATATGACTAGTTGTATTAATCTCCATTTATGTTGTTTTGAAAAATGTCTGGGGGGGGGGCGCCTGGGTGGCACAGCGGTTAAGCATCTGCCTTCGGCTCAGGGCGTGATCCCAGCGTTATGGGCAGGCTCCTCTGCTATGAGCCTGCTTCTTCCTCTCCCACTCCCCCTGCTTGTGTTCCCTCTCTCGCTGGCTGTCTCTCGCTGGCTGTCTCTCTGTCAAATAAATAAATAAAATCTTTAAAAAAAAAAAAAAGAAAGAAAAACGTTTGGGTGCACTGAAGTTGGCATCTCGGACGTGTATGGAGCATTTTAAGATCCAAGTCAGAGAAAACTAGGAAGTATTGCAAACAAATTTTTGAGAAGTAAGCACAGATTAGGAGCATTCAAGCCAACACATCTCTGTTTCTCCAGATGGCCAACAGATGCTTCTATTTGGTTCTGTAAAAAGTGGACTGCCTCTGAAGTACACAATTTCAACACTAAATTTTGACTTGATTTAGGATGTTTGAAAGATAATGTGGCTCCTAGGAGACTTCTTCAAAAGGTGAAGTCAGAAATTAATTGTAAAGGTTCATTCAACCCAAGGAAGTATTTCTTTTTTTTTTTTAATGATTTTTTATTATATTATGTTAGTCACCATGCAGTACATCCCTGGATTCCGATGTAAAGTTCGATGCTTCATTAGTTGCGTATAACACCCAGTGCACCATGCAATACGTGCCCTCCTTACTACCCATCACCAGTCTATCCCATTCCCCCACCCCCTCCCCTCTGAAGTCTTCAGTTTGTTTCTCATAGTCCACAGTCTCTCATGTTTCATTCCCCCTTCTGATTACCCCCCTTTTCTTTATCCCTTTCTCATGGAAGTATTTCTGTAAGTATTTAAATATACTCGTATGGAAGGGGAATTTAAAATTAAATCAGATGGAGAAAAAATGATTTAATCTAGAATTTATTCACATAAGGAGCTATGTGACATAAACTACAGAAATAAGTTGAATATTCATTGAATAGCTCTATTGCAAAAAAATCTTAAATTTTATCTTTTTAAAAATTAAGTCTAGTATTACCAAAGTATTATGAAATGTCAGTACTGACATGAAACAAAGTTTTTCCTGGTAGGAAGAACCCAAATCTAGTTAGGCAACAAAAATCATACAATGTGCTAAGTAGGCCTGCAGAACTTTAAAATGATGGAAAATCAGATTTCTTTTTCTTTCTTTCTTTCTTTCTCTTTCTTTCTTCCTTCCTTCCTTCCTTCTTTCTTCCTTTCTTTTTTGCCACTGAGAAATGACCACATGTCAGCAGTGGGTTAGTGGCGTATTCTTCCATTCTAAGTATATGAGTTATTTCCATAAGTAGATTGTGGTTTTCACAGAAAGAGGTATGGATTCTAATCTCTAGATTCTGAGAAGGTAAACCAGAAATAGTGGTAAAGAAATGACCTAGAGCCATAAATACAAATTGACATTTAAAAACTCCTAATATATAGGGGCACGTGGCTGGCTCAGTTGGTAGAGCATGTGACTCTTGATCTCAGGGTTGTGAGTTTGAGCCCCACTTTGAGATAGAGATTACTTAAAAATAAAATCGTTAAAAAATCCTAATATATAATATTTGATATATTTTGTTCAAAATAATATTAAAAAGACTCATATTAGATGTAATTTTTCTTTTGTTGTTCTATTTTATATTTTGCTTAATCACTATATTTAAGGACAGTTTAGCGAAACAGAGAAGATCAGGAAAATGCTGCCTTGTTTTTTCTTTAAAAACATAATTTTTTGCTACTGAATAACAATTGCTATATTAAGTCAACCTATTCGTATTTTAATTGGATCAATACAAAGCTTAATTTGTCTAATGTGGTAGTTATTTTCTAGGGAGTAAAAAGAGGACTAAACCTTAGAAGTAGCTTTACCATGTAGTAAGTAAGTAAAACAATTTTTTCTTGGGTTTTTGAGAGAATGATGGTTTGGGCTCCTTTCTCTAAGCTGAGAACATAAAATCTGAAAACTAAACTACCAAAGGTTCTTACTTGTAGTCTTATGTGACCTTGAACTTGAACACCTTTCAAAATTGTTAGGAAAAAGGGGAGAATTGTTTTACTCTTTCTTTTTATTATAACCTGTTTTTATTCTCAATAATCTTTTGTGTTGATTGCCAAGTTGTAGAAATTAAAGCACTTTCTAGTATAGCATTTGTTTAAGACCTACTCTGTTCTAGGTACTTTTCATTTACTTTTTCATTTTACTTTTCATTTACTTTTATTTAATCCTTATTTCCTTATTGAGCCAGCATTTCCCTTTGACAGAAGAGGAAACCAAGGGTCAAAGGGGTTAAGTGTCTTGCTCAACGTCACCCAGCAAAATGTGGCAGAATAAGGACAGGGTCCCAGATCTTCTGACCCAAGGTCTAATGACCTTTCCATTAAACTTCAATTGCCAATTTTGTGCATACTAGGAACAGGCTACTGTATCTTTTCTTAGAGAGAAAAATCCACTGAAACAAAAAGTTTCAACTGTATTGTCCAAAGGAGAAGTAGACTTGAGAGTTTTCACTAAGATCCCAGACATCTAGGGAGGTAGAATTTAGGTTCATATTGGGGAGATTGAATTTTCTTTTAGTAATGGAAACATGTAAATGTGATCTTATTCAGTGTAATATGAATTTAGGGGAACCAAAATCTTTTTTGAGGTTTTGAAATCAATTTAGGGTATATGAGTCTGAAAATATAGAAAGACTTTCTTAAAGGCACCTGTTAAAGTGTTGGCAATGTGAAATTTTGTAAGAATTAATAAAATGAGCCTAGAATAAAGTATTCCATGTTTTAAAAACAATTCAACCAGTAAGTAGTAAATGTAGCATAAACCATGAATAGCTCTAAACCCCATTCTTTGAGGTTCCTAACCATGTGACCACAAATCTCTACTGCCACCTTGTGGTGGTATGTATATCTCGGAGACTGGCTCCAGTGAGGAAATTAACCTCTGAGGTGCTGAGAAATACCAGATGTCCAGTGGTAGCTAAACTTAGTTTCTCAACTGAGGAACCAGTTTGGGGTAACACAGTATACTTCTTCTAGAGTACTATCTAAATTCTTACTGTAGTAATTCAGGAGCCCTGTAGATTTGGAGAGCAAAGCTGTTTAAAGATATCACAGGATGAAAACCATAAGCAAGAATAGAAGCTAAATTTCGTTTCATAGTCTTCTGTAGTCATAGCAGAAGAAGACATAATGTTTTTAAGTGGATCCCAAGCGCCAACACAATTTTTTTTTTCTGGAAAGTACATTTTAATTTATTCTATAGAAAGCCATGAGAAAACAGTCTTGCCAACGGAAATCCTATGGGTGTGTAAGAACAGAAGGCTTCCAATTACTTTTAGACATTTAGCTGCATTCATAGAACTGACCAATGGTGTTCCTGTCTGGAGGTTGAGTAGTTACTGCAGGTTGTAAGCCAGCTTTGTTGTCAGCCCTGAGCATGTGTTTCAGTTATCAAATCAAAAAATATCTTTGATTCCAAAATGATCAATTATTGAAGCTCTGTATGTGATAGCTAATGTGTCTATAAACTCATTAACCCAATGAAGCCACCTAATTGTCAACAGTTGATCAAAATTTTGTTTGTCTTTAGATAATTTGTCTTTAGGTGCCAGTGATCTCCCGTTTTAATGCCACTCACAGAAATGGGATTAATAGATCAAAATACAGATGACAGCAAAAGACAAATCTAAAATTCTTTGTATTTTTTTTTAAGGATTTTATTTATTTATTTGACAGAGAGATAGCCAGCGAGAGAGGGAACACAGCAGGGGGAGTGGGAGAGGAAGAAGCAGGCTCCCACGGAGGAGCCTGATATGGGACTCGATCCCGGAACGCCGGGATTATGCCTTGAGCTGAAGGCAGACGCTTAACGACTGCGCTACCCAGGCGCCCCGAAAAATTCTTTGTATTTTTATCATCCTAGGAACATTTTTAAAAATCTTCACTTATTTAATATTTCATAATGTTTAAAATGTTTGTAATATCTCTTAGTGTTAAAAGCAAGTCTGTACCAAATACGAGTTATGTGATTTGGGAAAATTATTTAATCTCTTTCATTATGCCCATGATACGGATAACAACAACATCATAAAGTAGAAACAGAAATCAAAGGAGTAGAATGCTCAGTGTGCTGCTCAGTAGTTGTGTGTCCATGTGTGTACACAATAACCTCTCTCAAAAAATCTCCTTTGATTCAGCATAAACATCTCAATAGCTTCTTATATCTTATTTAACGTAAAGATGATGGGAGGCTTAAGTATTCATATAAAAAATTCGTACAAAAAAGCTTCAAAAATTGATCAGTTCTTACCATCTATAGCACTGTATTTGTGAAGAATATTGGTGGAGAAAGGGGTAAAGAGGAATAAGCTTGACCCAAGAGAGCCTTTTGTTAGGAGCGGAGTATAAAGCCAAGGGTCACGAGGAGCATGCAAACACACCCACCCTGGCAGTGTCCTAGGAAGCCAGCCTGCTTGGCTCGGTGATTTATATTGTGTACCACTGATTTCTCAGGCAATTTTTAGACCCTTTTTGAAAATGGTCTCCGAATTATGCACTCATACAGCACTGCTAATGAAAGCTCTCCTAGAACACAGCCTCATTAGCTCTCACTTTTTTTTGCTAATCCACAAATTCTATCCTTCTTGGTGGACACCTGGTGGTCCCCCTTCTCTCCCCATATCTCAGCAGAGATGTCATTGCCAAGGAGAGGAGCAAGGTTTCATGCTACCTAGGCACGTGGCTTATGCAGACTCTTCCATGAGACTGTCTGTTGTCAATAATTAAGAGCTATCAAAACACTTGGCTAATTTGCACTTGATAATCTGAAATGAGGGTCGCTATGATCACCAGCTTCTGTTTTATTATTTAAATATACATGGGGCACAAAGCGGATGGGGCCGTCAGCAAGCCTTATCAGGCCAAAGATTGGCTTTTCAGCAAACAGGCTGTAGCCCAAAGTTTATGACCAGGCACAACAGACACAGCCCCGTGAATGGTCTTTATTGCTGATGAGATTCACAGAGCAGGTGGGATGGTAGCAGCTCTTTTGAAGGCTGAAATGACGAGACCTGGCAAGATTTAATTGGCAAGCTGTTGTAGTCAAATGCAGGGACCATGAAAACGGGCATGCGTTTTGGACTTGAGTAAGGAACTAGAACACTATTTCAAAAGGAATGATTGCTAGAAATCATAGGAAGTCACGCTGTATTGACGGAAAGCAATTAAAAGCATTAATTTTTAGAAATTCAAACTCACATTGAAAATAAAGAAGGATGATGTAGTCTGTATGCAAACAGTGAAAAACCCTTGGTAAAAGTGGTCGTACTTCGGTTTTCAGCAACATTAGCTTAGCATAGCGTTGACTGCCTAACTAATCTGATTCCTTGAAGATTTTTATGATTTTCTAATTCCGGTTTATGAGATAAGAGGTCAGTGGTTTAACTGAAGGTATTGTTACCAGTAGTGTTTTCAGATTATATTAATGGTTGAGACACAATACACATTGATGAAAAATAATCTGTAGTAAGGAATGATGCCATAAACATCTTTCGATAATAATATGTCAGGGCATGTGATTTGAATCTATCTCATAAATAAAATGCTTTGCTATGAGGCCATTTAAACAGTTCTTTAGTGAAAATGTCTGGAGTGGAATCTGGCGCAAAATAACTTGTATCAAACTCTGCTAGACGGGAAGTGGGTTTTATAACCTCTCGATGGGACACATTCTGTAAATTTGAAAGAAAGTGCCAGCACATCAGAGGGAGTCCAGGGTGCCATGGAAAGTATGTATAGGAAATTAAAAAGGTAGATATAGTCCAAATCCACTCATATGGATTTCAAGTGAAAGGATATCTAGAAATTTTAGGTGACCCTAAAGTTAGAAGCAAGATTAGTGGTGGTTTAAGTAATAACCAAAATAATTAAAAAATGCATGAAATCCCTTGGTGGGAGGGGAGAACATGGCTGTTAGGGAGGTTTATGGCTGTGTTACTTTTTATCTAATCATATGTTCTTCCTCAATTTTCTTAACTTTACTAGTTCAAAAATTATATGTACTCTCCTCAGAGGAGGAGATTATTTGAAAAGTCCAAGTAAGAGTTTCAAGAATTCCAACACTCATTTTTGCTGAATTACCCAAGATCCTCTTCTCTGAAATCCTACTCCTGCTTCAAAGTCGAGCTCATATGCCTTCTCAGGGACCTTCTGGCCGGAAACAAGCCAGTTCTTTCTTTTCCACTTCCAAAATATCTTTCTTTGGGTCTTTATCCCCTTTATCCATTTATCTGTAGTTATGTACCTATGAATCTCTCCAGTTCAGTTGCCTGGAAGACAAAATATCGTTTAGTACATGGGTGCTTTGCAAAGCCCTTCAAGACTGGCCATGACTGCCCACCATACCTTTATTTCCTTCCATATTTTCTAACTGTCTGACATTCCACCTCTGCTAAACCATTGGCTGAGCTCTGAGCATTCCATTCTCTGTTCTTGAGTTGTTTTTTTCCTGAATGTTCCCCTGGCTAATTCCTTCTAAACCTCCCCTTCTCTGCTGAAGTCTCTCCCCCTTTGCAAAGCCCTCCCTCATACTTTTGTTGTATGCATATCCAATTTAAAGACCCTTCTCTGTGTTCTCAGGAAATTATCTTCTGCAATTACACTTAGCATTTCACACACTTATATTTTGTCTGTTTTCTTGAACAAAATTTCTTCTCTCTTTGAGATGAGAAATCTATGCTGTATGGTCCGTGCTTGCTAAATACTGGGGAGTGAACATACAAATTAGCATCAGTAGAACATATGCGTCGTGAGAGTTGGGACTTTGTTTTGTATATCCCTATACGTTTGATGCTTGGCCCATAGTAAATAATCAATAAAATAGTCGTTGAGTGAATAAACAAAAATATATGAATACAAATATTGTGAATCCGAAAAAGAAAAAAACTTAGTCACTAAGAGGTTGTGTCATAACTGATTAATTATAGCTGAACACAAGAACTAAGAATTTAGATGATGACAAAACAACAGATGCGAGTAAGTAGAGCTTAATATTTGGAAGTGAACAAAATAACAGCAGGAACAAAAAAGCACAATTGCATCCTAGCTGCTGATCTTTGACAAATAAACTCTTAGTCCCTAAAAGTTGACCTTAGCATTTCAGCAGCTGACAATAATAAAAGGCGTAAGAGCTATGAGAAAGTACATGCCATTTCACAATCACTTCCGGGCTTTGTCTGTTTGCTCCATTGTGATGGTTCAGATGATTCCATTTGACCCTAACCTCTAGCCGTTCCAACCTCAGAACCAATATTTATTGCCGCATATGGGCTCTGCATGGCAGCTGCAAAATCCAGATGCCAAGCTTTGGAATGTGTTTTTACGGCGGCACCATCTGGGGCTCTGGCCAGCCTTCTTTATTGTCTCTTGAATGTTTGCACTAATAGCTTTGCTGGGCCATGCACTACCTGTGGGACATGCTGTGGGTCAGGCCGTTTATGAGATCCTCTTGTCATTCTGGTTAGAATTTCCTTTTAAATGACTCTCACATGGTATCAACTTATTCCTCTTAATGTATCCACAGTGTCCTACAGAAGTAATAAAACAGGTGGTCAGCGAAATTAAGAAAGGGGAGGACAGCACTGGGGTAAGATGTTTTTCACAGATCCTCAGCAGCCCATTTCTGGATTTGGGGGAAAATAGGAAGACTCTTACAATTTATTGAATATGTCATTTAACACATTGGGCCCTTTATCCAACTTCTTGAAATAGCTTAATGTTCTCTAATTGAGGTGATAATACCTCACAGCATAACTGAACAGTGTTTTAATTCCTGTGAAATTGAAAAAAAAGGCGGGGGGGTGTTATTTCTCAGCAGTCGGTGGACTGAAGATTTGCTTGCAACTCTGGATGGACACCATGACTTTTTGGGATCGTTAGAACTGCGATTTAAGCAATCTCTCTAAGGTGAACCGAGTTGATTCACTGTTTTGAATTGCAGCAAACCCATCAGTTTAAATGAAACAGTACAGCACAAAGAAGATTCAGCTCAAACAGTAATTTAGTGTGTTATATCTGGCAAGAGGAATTGACTCTGGGAGTTTAAATGACTTATCCAAGGTCACACAGGCCATATATCCGGAGTGGAAGTGAAGATGAGGTTTGTACAATTATTTGATGACGGTGGGACTGACAGGAGAGTCAGTCACGATAATTGAGTCCCTGAAATGATGAAATGACCTAATAATTGTGCAACATCCCCTTCACTTCAATGCTCTGACACTTGTGCTGCCCCAGTGGGTAACCTCACCTTTTGGCGGTGGCTTCAGGGGGAGAGGACGCGGAGCAGGCCCCAGCCAGGCAGGAAATGTGAAGGCAACTGCATTTGTTTGACCTCTTGCAAACCTCTTCCTGGTAGCTGGGCTTCATGGGAATTTCACGGACAGGCTGCCAACCCAGAATTAGTGATGAAATGAGGCACTCCCAGACTCCTGGTTTCTAATCGGCCTGTCACATAGCTGAAGCACTATCTCAGGGCGAAGAGAGCGAATGGGAAAGCAATCTAGCTGGAGATCTGCCTCTGTTCTCTATGTCTGCAATAGCAACGAGGTGCTTCATTTTCAATAAATCCAGGGAGGGAGAGAGAGAGAGACAGGACTCTCATGAGTGCATGTGGCCAAATGGCAAATGTGTTCTTGGAGAAGGCAGGGGTGGTTTACAGAAGCAATCTTACAAGTAATGTAGCCACTTAAGAAAACAGCGACAATTAGATCCAAGGGAAGGATAATATTCTCTCCAAAGACACTTTAAATAGGAATGAGCTGTTAAAGCTTTTCTGTAGACTGAGAATAGACCTTTTTAAACGATGTTTAGTCTTGGGAAGAACAAGACATATTGCTACACTGTGTTGTCAGTCCTCTAAGGAAATAGCTTAAAAGGGAGCTTTTATTGTGGCCTCATCCTTTGTTCTGGAGAATCCGTGCTTTTATATACAAGAATATATGTTAATTAAAAATCATGACAATATGACTATTCATATATCAGCAGTAAAATGCTGGAATACACAGACATATATGCTCATATACACATGTCTGTGTGCTGTATTTTTTTAAAAAATTGGTTCATTGCCTCAGTTGGAAGAAAGTCAGTACCATTATGGAAAAACCTCTGGCTGCTCTCTTGCTAAAAGAGTGTATTTCAGATTTCATCGTTTGTGTGAATGAGATGAGAGAACAGTTGATGGTATTCTAAAATATCCTTATACTGATTGACACATTCTCAGACCTGGCAAATAGGGCCTTAAAGCTGCCCACCTAGTAGTTTTTACCACTTGAGTTTTGTACATTCGCAAAACTGTTATGGTTCGGAACAAATGCATCACCAACTCCATTGTTTCATACAGTAGCTGGAGGACATCTTTGAGATGAAGCTCGAACAGATATTCTCAAGTGACACAATAGGTTGTATGTGACAGATAATGTTTAGTGATTGAAAAACGCATCCTACTATTCTATCTTCCTTTCGAAATCTAGGTTTTGCAAATTGAAAAATGGGAACATTGTGGTACTTAAATTGCTGAGGATGTGCAAGGGGTGAAAAAAAATAGTGAGTTAAATGATCAAAATGGAACCAGGTTTTTATTGCACAAAGTACTCACGGAAGGGTACTTGTGCTGATAGGTGTACTGGGAGTTGTGCATTCACAATGAGAGAACATTCTCTCCATAAAAGTCTTTGGATGGACCTTGCCTATACATCCTTGTAAGTAATAGATTACTACTGAAGAAGCCCCTGGGGTTTCTTTAAGTTGAGGCTGGAAGTGCAAAGTATACCTCTCTTGTACACACAAAAAATTCCAAAAATATATTTTAAAAATTCCCTAGAAAAAAAATTTTTAAAAATCCATAAAAGCTACTTGGGATGTCTTACATATTTTAACCACTGTCATTTAGTGTCAGAAATCAGAATTGGAATATTATAGAATAGTAATGATTATAGTAAATCTTTGCGAGAACAGATAAGGCTGGTGATGATGATGATCTTAGCTAACTTGGCTATGACCTGAGTGCTATTCTAAATACTTTAGTTATTAATTTAATCCCTCCAATAGTTCTATATCATCCCCATTTTACGTATAAAAAAACACCTAAGATCACACAGTTACTAAATGGAAGATTCCGTTCTCTGTGTTATATTGGGTCTCAGTGGAACAAGTTGCAAAATGAATTGCAGGGTCACGTGACCAGGTAAGGAAATTAAGAATTCTAAGTTATAATAGAAGTAGGAAAAGCCCTATTCTAAAAAAAACAAAAACAAAAAAAACAAAGGCATGCCTTGAAAGCTAAGTTGTAAGTTATTTATCTGCTTTTTAATGCTGTACTTTTAATCTCTGTGACTTATTTATTTTATAACTGAAAGTTTGTACATGTTAATTTCCTTCACATATTTCACCCTTCCCCCACCCACTTCCCCTCTGGCAACCACCAGGTTGTTTTTGGTATTTAAGATTTTACGGGTTTCTTTGGTTTGTTGTTTTGTCGTTTCAATTTTACGTATAAGAGAAATGTTGTGGTGTTTGTCTTTCTCTGTCTGACTTATTTCACTTAGCATCATAACCTCTAGGTCCATCCATGTTGTCACAAATGGCAATAACTCATTTTTAATGGCTAAATAATATTCCGTTTTTGCGCACATGCTCATGCTCTCTCTCTCTCTCTCTATATATATATATTTTTTTTTTTCTTACTCCATTCACCTACTAATGGACACATAGGCTGTTTCTATATCTTGGCTATTGTAAATAATGCTGCAATAAATGTAGGGATATCTATATAAACATATAGATATTTAGATTTTATTTATTTATTTGCAAGAGAGAGAGAGGAGGGGAGCACAAGCTGGGGAAGGGGGAGAGGGAGAGGGAAAGGGAGAAACAGACTCTCCACTGAGCGTGGAGCCCGATACAGGGCTCAATCCCACAACCCATTAGATCATGACATGAGCCGAAATCAAGAGTCAGATGCTCAACCAACTGAGCCACCCAGGTGGCCCCCCCCCTTTTTTTTTTTTTTTTTTTTTTAGTTTGTGTTTTTGTTTTCTTTGGGTAAATTCCAGTAGTGGAGTTACTAGATCAAATGGTGTTTCTATTTTTAATTTTTTGAGGAACCTCCATACTGTTTTCCTTAGCAGTTGCACCAATTTACATTCCCTTGCCAACACTTGTTATTTCTTGTCTTTTTGATTCTAGCCAATCTGACTGGTGTCTTAATTGTAGTTTTTGTAGTCTTAATTTGCATTTTGCTGATGATTAGCGATTTTGACTGTCTTTTCACATATCTGTTGTCCATATCTACGTCTTCTTTGGAAAGAATTCTCTTTGGTTCCTCTGCCCATTTTTTATTGGAGTGTTTGTTTTTTTGCTGTTGAGCTATATACGTTTTTTATGTATCTTGGATATTAACCCCTTTTTGGATATATTCTTTGCAAATATCTTCTCATTCAGTAAGTTGCCTTTTACCTTTGTTGTTGGTTTCCTATGCTGTGCAAAAGCTTTTTATTTTGATATAGTCCCAATAGTTTATTTTTGCTTTGTTTTCCTTTCTTGAGGAGACATATTCATAAATATATTGTTAAAGCCCATATCCAAGAAAATAATGCTATTTTTTAAATTAGAATTTCTAAATTTTCAAATTATGTGCTTTTATCCAATGGAAAGTATGGCAATGATTTTTTTCTAAATTTTTATTTTTTTTTAACCAAAGTTATATAAATAGTTATAGTAACAGAATGTTTGTTTGTTTGTTTCTAGGTCCTGGTCTAGTTCTTAACTGTTAAAATATCTAGAGACAAACGTTTCCAGCTTTGTTAGTAAATCTCTAACATGGACTCTGTTCATTGTTGGTCACACCTATCCTCAGCTTCTCTTCACACCAAAGGAATTTTGTAGCAAGTGTCACTTCACATGAACTTCTAGATTTTCTTTCTTTTCTACTTGTGTACATTTGGACAAAGTTTGTAATTTCCATCCAGATTTATTGTTTTATTCAGATTTATTCTCAGCCATCATGGGGGTGTTAACTTTACATTTTTATGATTTTCCCCCCATTTTGAAAAAGGCCTCTGCAGAGAAAAGTATCCTTCTATCTCTGTACTCGATCCTTCTTGAGAATTCAATGCTTTTTTGTTTTTGCCATGATCTTCCATCAGCATTCAGAACCTGTTAGAACCACAGCTTTACACTCTGGTTATTTCTAGTATATAGTTGCACATATTGTAAGATGAAGGTTTTTTTCTCTTTGTCCCTTTAACACTTTCTGTTTCCTTGATAGTTTTATTAGTTATTTTAGTGCTTCTGACAAGTCTGAACAGAGAACCACCTTCCCATTTAACCGTTAAAATAAATGGGGAATATAGTTAAGATACTATATTTTAACATTTTAAAAATTAAAATGGCATATAAGACTATTGCTTCAGGGATGCCACTGCATAAAAATCTCTTATTTCTATTACTTCAGAAATACCTTGAACAACGAGAACACCGTCTGGATTGATGACTGCCCATTTTACTACTTAAATACTGAATTTAGTCAATCTGATAGAACTGGAATAAGACATCATTAAATAATTACTGTAATTCAAAACCAATTTCTGCTAATGTGCTCCAAATGCTTCATTTATATTATCTGATTCATCCTCACATCCCATGACATAAAAAAAAAAGGCAGGCATCAAGTTATCCCCGTTTTCCAACTGAAGAATGTGGGAGAGGGAAATAGAGTCATTTGCCTATGGTTGCACAGTATGTCACAGGCAGGAGTAGCAGAATATGTTAGGTTTACTCACTGCCAATCCACCCTTCTTTCCATTAGTCCCTATTCTCCTTATTCCTTAAGGTGTAGGCCATTAGGGAATTGATATTGTTGGGGGAAAAAACATCTGTTTTAAAATTGGATGCCTTTTACAAGTTTATGTGCCTTTATATAATTTTAACAAGTATATCATTGCCTACTTTTTTATGAGAAATGATATAAAGGTGAAAAAAATACACTTACAGAAATGAAATGAAAATAATAAATAAAGCCCTTTTCCATTTCCATTATTCTAAGTCATGCTCCTTGAGACTTCAATCTCAATATGATGTTAATAGAACCATTAGATATGATTCATACCATACATAAGACACTTCTATTGACAATTCCATCTTGACCAGGGGTCAATGGATCCATTACAATGCAAATCTTACTGTATACTTTCCATCTAAATCAAAAGACTTTGGTCTGTGTCCACTCTAATATGTTTCATGAACTAGAGTCCAATCTCAGACGTGAAGTACACATCTGTGTTTCTCATACTAAATCATGCTTGTGTCTATTTGCTCTCAATTTAAAAGGTAATTAATTAAGTTTTGCATTGATAGACTACTTTGGAGTATTTAAAGAGCTGCATAGGGTTTAGGGGAATCCAGGTTTGCCCTTTTAACACATACCAACCCATAAGAAAAAAAAATTCTGGATATGTATCTCAATATTTTTGTATATATAAAGGTGTTCTACATATTCTGTAAGATGTCCAGGGTCAGAATATTTTCCAAAAGGATATCCAGACCCAGTTTCATAAAGAATAAGAGCAAACTGAGATTTCAGCCAGCTTTTCAAATAAGTTCAAGAATATCTCATTAGGCACAGGTATTTCTTCAAACTTCCTCTTTTTCTCATGCTATTTATTTCTAAGCTGTTCTGTCTTTGTCTCTTTTTCCCATTGATCTTGGGCATCACTCAAAATCCTGTTCTGCTCAGTGCTCCAGACAGCTTATGAGTTGACACCTATCCTTGATCTGCACAATCACTGAGCCGATTTCTGGCCACATTTGAGCTTCAGCCATATACTGATCTCCAGTTACTCCTTCTCTTTTCTTTTTCTTAAAAAAAGGAAAATTATAATTAATTATTTGTCATTGAGGTATAATTGACATGTAACATTACATTAGTAGAGATCTACTCTCTTATCAGCTTTCATATATGTAATACAGTATTATTAAATATAGTCACCATTTTGCACATTATTTCCCCAGGATTTATTTATTTTATAACTGGGAGTTTGTACCTTTTGACCACCTTCATCTATTTTATCTGTCCCCTGCCCCTGCCTTTGGCAACCATAATCTGTTCTCTGTATCTGTGAGGTTGTTTAGTTTGTTTGTTTAATTCCATATATAATCGAGGTCATATAGTGTTTGTCTTTCTCTGACTTATTTCACTTAGTATAATGCTCTCAAGATCCATTCTGTGTTGTCACAAATGGCAAGATTTCCTTCAATTTTATGACTGAATAATATTCTATTGTGTGTGTATGTACATATTTACATGCATATATATACATATATGTACATACATATCTTCATTCATCCAGTGAT
Source organism: Ailuropoda melanoleuca (assembly GCF_002007445.2). Taxonomy (NCBI): domain Eukaryota; kingdom Metazoa; phylum Chordata; class Mammalia; order Carnivora; family Ursidae; genus Ailuropoda; species Ailuropoda melanoleuca. The sequence goes on from NC_048218.1 coordinate 28,945,316, forward strand.
ACACACTTAGGCTGTTTTCTTGTCTTGGCTATTGTAAAGAAGGCCACAATAAAATAGGGGTGCACATATATTTTTTTGAGTTAGTGCTTTTGTTTTCTTCAGATAAATATCTAGAATTGGTACTGCTGGATAACATGGTAGATCTATTTTTGAGTTTTTGAGCAACCTCCATACTGTTTTCCTTAGTGGTTACACCAATTTACATTTCCATTCACAGTGCATCTCTTTTCTTATCTGTATTACTTTTCTTCTTGAACCAAACTACTGCTTCTCCCCCATTCCTGCTACCCATGAGTACTGCCTCTTATAGATGAGGTTAAAGTAGCAGGGAGTTGGTTGAACAATATTGCATATATGGGCCTTCTCTGCCCTAGAATTCCATGACTCCACAGTTCCACTATGGATCTCACAGCTCCCTTCCATCTTCCTCTCTTTTTTCTTAGAAGATTGAGTGGTGGTGAATTTTAGACCAGGCAGAGCTCCCTATTTATCCGTTTTACCTATTCTCCTGTGTGATCTTGAGCAAATCCCTTAATCTTGCCTAACCCTCAGTTTCGTCATCTTTAAAATAGTGACAATAATTACCCACGTCAGAGGATTGTTGCAAGAATTAAATGAAGTGGTTTATGAAAGAGTCACAATACCTACCTCACAGTAGACACTTCTCCTCTTCATCTTCTTTTACATTTTTTTCTCCCCAAATACCCTGCTTTTGTGAAAACAGGTTGGCTTTTTAAATGTACCACCTGCCAATCACATGTCTACAAGCTGATGAACTTTTCCAGTATTGATACTTTTTCAGAAGTGTTTGCTTCTTATTGAGTACCAAGTACCATATATTTTTTCATATTTCAGATATAAAAAATATTCTCAGACCTACAAAGCTTTAATTTTTTTAAAGATTTTATTTATTTATTTGACAGAGAGACAGCCAGCGAGAGAGGGAACACAAGCAGGGGGAGTGGGAGAGGGAGAAGCAGGCTCCCAGGGGAGGAGCCCAATGTGGGGCTCGATCCCAGAATGCCAGGATCACGCCCTGAGCCGAAGGCAGACGCTTAACAACTGCGCTACCCAGGCGCCCCAAAGCTTTAATTTTTTTGTGTACAAAAGCATTGAAACATAAAACAAATAAGAGATTAGGCAATAAAACTAATAACTGAATTTACACAAAAAGCAGCTTAGATGAGGTCTATTTTGTATGCCGATTCAAATGTGCCCAGGATTACCAGTTTCAAAGGTTCTCTCCACATCTAAGTAGTAGCCAAAAGAACTAGTTGCTTTCATGCTGACAGTTTTAATTTGTAAATGAACAACATCTAAAAATGCAAAGTACACGATTCCTGGAAGTTCCCCCAGCAAGCAGGCTATTGGGCATCCCAGGAAATCTCAGTGGAAAGAAATAAGATAAATTAACGTGTTGGTTTCATCTTCGTGGGTTCAGTTTCTCATGGGCATTCTGACTTGCTTCACCTGCACCTTAGTTACTCTGTGGGACATATCTTATCACTCTAGAAAAGAAAAATGTACATTTTTAAAAATTAGGGTGTTTGTTAGTGGGTTGGAGTGACCATGGGAAAAAAAATTCTACTGTGTAAAGATAGGTCACACCGTGGGGCCAAAATGAACAAGAATAAATAAAACAGTTTATTTGTAAGTGGGACTGATCCCTCTTGCTCATGCATTAGGGCCTGGCTATAGAAAAGTAGTAATTTATTGATGCAGATGGCTATGTAAAGTGCATGCAATTTGTGAGGGGGCTTGACCCTTGACTGATGGGCCATATGTTGTAAAGCCCTAGGGACGTCATTTGCCTCGGCTCTCTTCCTCTCCCCGTCTCTGCACCTATGGTCCTTGCTCAATCACCACATATTGAACTATAGACTCACTAACTCCCCCAATAAATCTCCAACTAATGGCTCACAAAGGCCATAACTTAACCCTTTCTACACAACAGAGCACATTATTTTGCATCATGATCACACTCAGTGAAATAAAAGATAAATATTATATGACCTGCATAGGACAGGAAAGCAAGTTGTTGTAAAATGCCCTTCCCTGCTGGGTATTCATTGTATTTGGATGCAGTAGAATTGCTTTGAGCTTGCTGAATTATATCATTATTATACCATGTTATAATTACAGCTTACTGTTATAACATAATTCCTAAAGGGCTGTTAATACACTACACTCGAGAAACATTTAGTGTTTTTTAATTAGCCTCTTTTGTCTGGGTTTTCTTTTTTTTTTTTTTCCTAATAAAATGTGGAACTTACGCTCAATGGAAAATGCATATATTTTAATTCACACCTAGAAGCAAGTTTTTAAAAAGGTATTAGGACATTTATATGAAATAATGGGGGAAAAGTATTGTGTATGTTTTAAATACTGAGTGTGCTCCAGTTTTTTATCTGAGTCCGTTCCAGCAGAAGAGCTTCATACCATCAGAGTAGTAATTCTCAACCTCAGCACTGGCATCTTCTCATATGTATAATGAATGCTTTCAAAGAGGTCTATCATATGCCACCAGAGAGAAAACCATTGAGGCTAATACTAGAAAAAGTTCCTGTTTATATTGTATTAGTGTCATATTTTCCCACCAACCAGAGTAACACTCAAGAAATACCATCCAATGCCATGCTTATTAGTACAATTTACTTTATTTTGGGAAAACCAATCAGTAAGCTGACACATGCTTGTGCCCATCTCGTGGATCAGGTAGAAAAAAGAAAGTGTTTTCCCTAGAATTCCGAAAGAACATCATTGCAGAACACAAGAGTACATCCTTAGCTAATTCGGAGTCTTAAGTAACATTTTTATATTCATGTTCTCTTCTAAGCACAGTTCTTGGGAGATTTGGCAACAATTGAGAAGAAGCCAGAGGTGTGTAGGAAGAATGAAAGAGCCATAGATTCTTAGCTGGACTCTAGGTTTCCATAGGGAATCACCCATCTATACAAATAGCAAGTCATATCTGGCTATTCTTGTGCTTATAATAATAAGCTTCCTATAAAACAATCCATCTTCTTCATAGGTTGCTACTGCAGTGTTTGTGGTGGGTCCAAGATATATATATTTCATGTAATAGTTCCATCAAATATTAGGTAGATATATAACATTTTCATTGTTGCCATATTTGATTGCATTTCCTTTATTGGTATAAAAATATGTTTTCATACCTTCTTTATCAAATGAATGCTTTTCTCACACTATAGTGAAAATCCAGATCTCTGTGTCAATTAAAGGACAGATGAGAAGAAAGTTGACTTACACATATGCTACATGAACATTTTTCGTTTTTCAGTCACTAGTCTTATCAACATGGACAAGTGATGTAGAAAAAAATATTAAAATATACAGAAAAGAAGTCATTGTCTTCTGTCCTAAACCCAGTAGACTTGGAGCATACAATGCTGCCAGAAAGCAAATCAGCATAAATAAACCATGCATCCACAATTGAATTTCAATAATTTAAACATAAATCCTTTAGGCTTTGATACATCTTTTTTCCACATGGGCTATTCTTTTGGATTTTGGCATGTCTAGCATTCATTTAGAATTGATTTGCAAGTCACAAGTATACAGGGTGCCTAGAAAACTCTAATAAACAATCTCCTTTGAGGTTATTGTTCCATAATTTAAGGAATTCTAATGAAAACATGGTTTAGCAAGGGGTTTTCCATGATAAGGGGTCAATATATCTGCCTATAAAAGAGAACAGCATTTTAAAGCAAAAATTTCCGACTCTCGTACATCTAGCAATGCACAAGGGATGATCATCTATAATATATATTTCTGAGATTAATAACAAGCACGGATGAATCACTGTTAGCGTGATTCCCATGTATTAGACAAAGTCCTGATGGTTTTCAGAAATTATGTTGGCAGAAGAGCTCTTCTATAGCCTGGTGTGATTTCTTCTCAATTATAATTTGGCAGCTAGAATTTATTGTGTGTTTTAAAAATAAGTGAAAACTACATTGCACACTATATTAAGTTTAGTTTTTAAAAGCTCTCTAATTAAAATTTAGACATAACAACAAATGGCACATGAAACATTTCAAAATACAAAAATAGAAAATTATGTTTTAAATTCAATGTCAAGCTTCAGGGAGTTGAACTTTGTCAACAAAAGTTGGTACAAATGAGGATTAAGTAGTTACCTTCATTTATTCTGTGTTTTAGATCACTTTTCTTTTCCCAGTTCTTCCTTAGTTAAATGATGTAGCTGTAATGTTTACACTCCTTAGAAACAACCCAAAATTAAGAAAATTCTAGAATGTTTCTTTAAGAACATTCTTTTCTTTAAGAACATTGTTGAATGCTCAAATTAATATCATTTTCTAAATTAACTTTCTTGTCTCACATTAAAAAGACTACAGCTTTTGACCTACTTTTCGTGCTGGCCCACAAAATGCCAAGTAATCTTATTATCACCAGAGTTGACTCAGCCACATTCTGACATAGTAAGAAAATGGAGTCATTCAGATATAAATTGGTTCTTGGAAATATATGATTATCCGGTATTACATTGTTATACCATTGAACATGTTAATTAGAATGCCTCAATATTGAACTCAGTTGTTCAAAATATTAATATAGAAAGGAATCCCTAATCATTGGTGTTTGAAGATTGCTGCTGATGTATTTACTAGTAATACAAAAATTAGATAAAGTATATAAGAATAGTTACTTATGGGGCACCTGGGTGGCTCAGTTGGTTAAGTGTCTGCCTTCAGCTCAGGTCATGATCCTAGGGTCCTGAGATTGAGCCCCACCTCCGGCTTGAGCAGGGAGCCTGCTTCTCCCTCTGTCTCTGCTCCCTGCCCCCGCTCTTGCTCTCTCTCTCAAATAAATAAATTAAATCTTAAAAAAAGAAAAAGAGAGGGAATAGTTACTTATGTTTGAGGGTCGCCTGAGTGGCTTAGTCTCTTGGGCATCTGACTCTTGATTTCAGCTCAGGTCTTTGATCTCAGAGTCATGAGTTTGAGCCCCATACTTAAAAAAAAAAAAAAAAAAAAAGAAGGGTTACTTATGTTCGAAATGACCTACAAAATACTTAAGGAGAATTTAGAGTTGTTTGTTTTTTAAATAGAGCTTTTATATCATAGATGATATGATTTTTATTTTGTACTTTTTATGTAAGAAATGTCATTTTATCAACTTAAACGTAGGTTAGATTTTTACATGTTCAGTCTTCAGAAATTTTGCATTCTTTGTGTAAAAAATATGCATCATGGCAGTTATTTTATATCTTCTATTTAGCGTCTACAATAAATCAACAGATATTTATCAAGGAGCTGCTCTGCATCAGGTGTTGCGAAGATGACATTAAACAAGATTACCTGCTCTACCTGTAAAAACTTACAGTATATGGGGTCCCTGCATGGCTCAGTCATTAAACATCTGCCTTCAGCTCAGGGCATGATCCTGGCGTTCTGGGATCAAGCCCCGCATCAGGCTCCTCCTCTGGGAACCTGCTTCTTCCTGTCCCACTCCCCCTGCTTGTGTTCCCTCTTTTGCTGCTGTCTCTCTCTCTCTCTGTCAAATAAATAAATAAATAATATCTTTTAAAAAAAAACTTACAATATAAATACTTACCTGAATATTTCCAATATCTCTCTAAGAATTCCTAAAAAATTATTCAATAGTTGGAGGCTTTCCAGAAGCAGAAGGAAATGTCCTGGTAGAGCTATTACAGAAAGATGTAGTAAATTATGAAGGGTGTGTTTGTTTTATGTTATACTTTAAAAACATGGCGCCTCTCCTGACAGAAATGGATGTGTCAAGCAATAACCTAAAGAGTATTTGGAAGCAACAGCTGAAGGATTAAGGAAACATCAGCACTGAGTAAGGAAGTAAGCATCAACTGTGATTAGATTCTCTGAAGTGTGCTATTCTTAGTCTTTTGCTATAAAATCACATCACTAATTTTTTAGTGACATTTTTTATTGCCCCTGTACAAAACATAATGAAGTCAAAGATAGAATCACAAGTGAAAAAAAATCCCAGCACTGCTCAGATGTAGCTGGTGTTCTTTTACTGTTGGTTTTAGGTGCCCTTAATTACATATTAACAAAGAACTCCCTTGTAGCAAAATGAGATGCTCTCATGGGTCCTGACTTTACCTTTTTATTGTTGTTTCATTATTTCAAGAAATTTTTCCTCACGGTTAACCAACAGCCTTTTCATCTTCTGAACAAGTTCAGGAAGCAAGAGGGCTCGAGTGCTATTTTTAACATGCCTGTGTGCGTGTTGCCTGCTCTGTGATACACTTCCCTGCAGAGTGTAGAAGGAAGTACTTCATTCTGAGCTTTTCATTTGGGTTAGTAACACTGCAAACATAGTGCAGGTGGCTATAATTTTACACCATGTGAGTGCAAATGTTCTTTTTCTTTTCCTCTCGACCTTCTTAGTTTGCCATCTTAAACTCATAGATGGAAAATTAGTGCAGCTCGTGTTTTAAATTGAACTGATTTGAAAAATCTCCAAAAAGGAATCTAAGCTTTCTAATCAAAATGAAAAATTGTTAGCGATGGGGAAAGATTTATAAATGTAGGGTTCAAATTAATATAAAAGTGGTAGCATTATCCATTAGGTACTCTGTTGCCAGAATATCTTTATCATAGATTATCAAAGTTTCATTACTGTAAATGTGGCTTATCTTTGTAAAAAAAAAAACAAAAACTTCATAGTTATTTATGAGATAAAGTCTTGTTACTTGGCAATTTTTAAGCCAGAATCTTTTTTTAAATTCAGTTAATTAACATATTGTATTATTAGTTTCAGAGGTAGAACTCAGTGATTCATCAGCTGCATACAACACCCAGTGCTCATTACATCATGTGCCCTCCTTAATGCCCATCACCCAGGTACCCCATCCCCACTCCCACCTCCCCCTCAGCAACCCTCAGTTTGTTTCCTAGAGTTAAGAGTCTCTTATGATTTGTCTTCCTCTCTGGTTTTGTCTCATTTTATTTTCCCCTCCCTTCCGCTATGATCCTCTGTTTCATTTCTTAAATTCCACATATGAGTGAAATCATATGAAAATTGTATTTCTCTGATTGACTTATTTCTAAGCCAAAGTCTTTTCTTGAAGGGTAGAAGATATCTGTAAATTCTCTTGTCAGACAGACTTGAGCATGGATAATCCTTGCTGAAGTGCCAGAATCATGGCTGGACAATTTCAACTATAGCTGAAGAATATGCATAAATCCGAGTCTTAATATACAGAAAAACAAAAAATCAATCTAACAGCTTTACGAAGCTGTTACCAAAGTGTAGATGATGTATTATATATAATTGTAGCAATAATAAAATTTTCTCTAGTTTAATTCCAGGGTCTTCCTCCTTATGGTTCCTATTCTCTTTGAGACTTTTCTCTTAGTTTCTAATTTGCCCTAATGGTCCTTTTATCTACTCTCATTTGTTTTGTTTCAAATATTCAAACATTTTTGTGCCTTAATTTATGCTGTTATTTGGTGTGTCTTTTTTTTTTTTTTTTGATCTTCAACATGGCCATAAAAGTTACTTTTTTGTAGGGTAGATGTTAATTTGTTTTTCTTTCTAGATGTAGGGTGTGATGGAAAAAATTAAATGCATGCTTGATAAGAAGCAAAATAAATCACATTAAAAAATAATAGTAAGCACAAGTTATGAGATATACTTCTTAAATACTGAGAAAGAATAATTCTTTATAAAATTAACTGTTAGGAAGCAAAACCAGTGAACAAAGTGATCTAATTATTTAATGTACACAAGGTATCACTATCACTGATGCTATACGAAAATCAATTTCACCAGTTATGATGGAATAATGCTTCAAATTTATCTTCCCACCCTACACAACTAGAAAACCAGACAAAATATACAAAACAGTGTTTTTCAAGTGTTGGATAGCAGGCAGTTCCAGGCAGTGATGTGTGAGGAAAGGGAAACAAAAAGTAGAGTCTTATAGTTTCTCTAGCTTTCTTCTTGGAGGTGCTTTCCAGACCACTATAAAGGAGGGAAGCCCAGCTGAGCCTGTTGGTCTCACTGAGATGAAACAGAGATCACGATTTGGTCAGTCTGGTGAATCTAGCATTTACAAGGTAAAGCACTAAAGAAAAAGAAATTTTAGGGTAGAGGATAAAAGAGTGAGCTCTGGAGAATTGCAGAGTGGTCCCCTCAAATCTTTGGCTTAGTGTTGATCAGTTCATAAATGGAAGGAAATTACCTAATGCCAGACTGTTGTTACTCACATAGAAAATGATGGGTTAGAATTCAGAAAAATTAAATACTTGCTGTTCAAAGGACTGTTTTTAAAACACGTATCTACTATTACAACTCAGTAAGAAGAAAACATGCAACTCAATTTTTTAAAATTTGTATAGGGAGTTTACCAACAGAACACCTATGAATAGCAAATAAGTACATGAAAAGGTACTCACTCTTGTCGTTAGGGATGATTAAATTAAACCACAATGAAATATTTTGCACACTCACTAAATTAGCTAAAATAAATAAGACTGACAATATCAAGTGTTGTTGAGGATTTGGAGCAACTGGAACTCTGATACATTGTTGATAGAAAGGCAAAACAGTACAGCTTAGATAATTAACAGTTTCTGGTAAAGCACACACTTACCATATGATCCAACACTTCCACTTGTCGATATTTATGCATGAGTAATGTTGATTATGCATGCACTTTTTTCTGAGTGTTATAATAATAGCTTTAATCCTCATGGTAAGGAACAGAAATAACCCAAGTATCCATAAATGGGTGCATAAACAAATTGTGGTGTCCCCATGCAATGGAACACTACATAGCAATAAAAAGAATGAATTGGTGATTCAGACTGGTAACAGATGACTATTAAAACAGTATACTAAGTAAAAGAAGCCAGATTCAAGCAATTACATGCTTTATGGCTATTTATATAAACTTTTTGAAGAGGTAAAACTGTACTGATGGAAGGTAATCAGTGGTTTTCAGGATCTGGGTTTCAGGGTGAGGAATAACTGCAAAGGTCAAAGGGGAACGTTGTGGTGTTGATGGGAATGGTCTTTATTGCAACTGTATCATGAGTATTGTGGTGTCTGCATCACAGTATAGAAATTTCAAGACCCATCCAACTCTTTATTAAAATTGGTTAATTTTACTGCATGAAAATTATATCCAAATAGGGTTTTAAAAACTTTTATTTCACTTTCATGTCAATCTTCTCTAAGCAATGTGACAATTTTTTCTGATTTTTCCCATAAGTTAAAGCTATACTAAAATTTTATTAATGAAGTTATTAATGGAATAATTTATAGCCCTACTATATGCCTCTGGTTGCTATGTGAGCATTTGAGCAGAATAAATTGAAGTATAAATTTTTAACCAAACTAATCACTTTTTTTCCAAGAAAAATTTATCACACAAGTGCATATAAAATACATGTGTGTATATCCAAATTTGCATATAAAGTGTTGTGGGAGAATTAGGAAGCATATGGTCTTTTTTTCTTTTTTATTGTCCAGGAAGCACTAAAGCCAAATAACTTGGCATGATTCTTGTAGTTTCACTCTTTTAAATGGCTTTACTGTCAGGCAGATGGGGAGTGCTAGCCACTTATTAAAATACACTTGTATGCATTGTAAGAATGTTTTATATTTATTCATGAAAATAAAATTTTTAGAATTGGCATTTAAAACTAGCAAAACCTATCTGTCATAGGGTTGAGTAACAACTGTACCTGTCACTTCCCAACCACTTTGAAATATGTTGCAGCATGGATGGCTGCCTAATGAATATTCTGAGATCCAGGTTCATTTTAATGATGTTTTTAAAAGCTCTCCATCTTGGAAAATAAAAGAAAATCACAGGCTAGGGATTGAAATAGATACAGAGAATGAATTTTAAGATGTAGCATCTCTATTCAGATTGTCTTGGTAAACATCATCATATTTCTCTTAGTAAGTACATTTTCCCCTTCTATGAGCTATTTAAAAATTAGTGCTAAGAATGGATAGTCATATAGCATTATTTTGTGGATAAATAAACTGAGTCAAAGAGATAAATTTAAAGTCACATGTGACACAGTAGACAATTAAAATATTCTTCTGTTTTGGGTTAGAATGAAAAGAAAAATTGATTTAAAAATGAAAGTTGCATATCTGTATTTATGCATCAGGATTTGATACTAAGAATTTGAACAAGTCAAGGATGGTATTATTTTATATATCTAAAAAGTGTATTGAGACATGGATATTCTTCAATTAACTATCTGAATTACTGATAACTGTCTTGGATTCACATTGCAGTTAGAGAAGTAACTGAATGACTTGATAAAGAACATTTTGAAAATCTGGAATTCCCATTTGAGATATGAAAATACATCTCATAATTCAACATATGGATACACACACACACATACACACACACACACAGAGCAACCAACCAACATACATAATTGACTTTGATACTTTTTTTTAAAGATTTTATTTATTTATTTGTCAGAAAGAAGGAGAGCCAGAGAGCACAAGTGGGGGAATGGCAGGCAGAGGGAGAAGCAGACCCCTCTGAGCAGGGAGCCCAATGTAGGACTTGATCCCAGGACCCTGGGGTCATGACCTGAGCCGAAGGTAGACACTTAACTGACTGAACAATCCAGGCACCCCACTTGGTTTGTTTTGAAGCCAAAAATTATCTATCTATTTCTTTACTTTATAAAAGATTTATTTATATATTTTAGAGAGAGAAAGTATGCACACGTGAGTGGAGGAGGGACATAGAGAGAGAGAAAGAGGGAGGATCTCAAGTGGATTCCCCATTGAGTGCCGAGCCCATTGAGGAGCTCAGTCCCAGGACCCTGAATTCATGACCTGAGCCAAAATCAAGAGTCGGATGGCTGACCAGCTAAGCATCCCAGGCGCTCCTGAAGACAAAATTTTAGACACAGCTTTGAGGAGATTGTGTGTGATGAGGCAACTTTTATAAACTTGAAGTCAAAACTAAATTTTCTGCCATTCAAATCTACCATGTGTCAAAACCTTTTCAGGTAACTTCAGGCAGAATGCTAGCATCTCATAATGCCAGATCACTGAGGAATTTGAGTGTATGCAGAGAACCTGCCAAAATATAAAGAGCACATTGTCTGAATAATCATTAATACTGTGTCTGGAGATTTGTGTTCCCCTCTTCCTCTCCCCAGCAGACTTGATCTACACTTGCAGTTGTACGTGCAATTAGTGAAGAAATAGAACGCTTGAAAAAAATTAACTGATATATAAAAGCAAATATCTTCAGGGTTTTTTCTCATGTATCTCTTCTTTATCTTAGTTTACCCTTGTTTTTATTAACTCTTTGCCCCTATACTTACAGTATTGAAATTATGATTCTTAGCCACATAACAGCGTAATAAAGTTTTACAGTATAAATGGTCCAAAAAAAAATTGATGTTAAGAGTTTGCCAGGGCACAGTTTGGTATACAATATGATATAAAATATGTCCTAAAAACTATTTTCTCCTAATTTATCTCTAGATGAAACACCAGAAGTGATATAGTTTTGAAAGGTTTGTTTTATATTGCTCTTGTTCTTTGGGACTTTCACCTTTGTCTACATGAAGCTATTAAAGCAGACTGAAGCATGTGTTTCCTAAATGATAGTATCCAGCTATTCTTTCCGTTATATATGGTGCAGTGGAGATACTGTATGAGTTGTGCAAACATACCCATGCACTACTGATCCATTATATAATTTGAATCAGTTCACAGTCTATGGAGAGGTTGTGAAATCCCTTAACATTCTATATAAAAGTTGTATATGCTCCCCTTCACTCTCTCTGTACATTTTAATTGTATCCATGCTTTTCTAGGTATGTTCCTTTGTGTCAGCTGTTAACAGATTGCAAAACAAAAACACAAACAAAAAACAAAACTCCGGTATCCATAGCATAGCATTTCTCACTTTTTTTTTTCATTACTACCCCTGAAAGGAGTTTTTTTCAGCAATTTTTCCTAATTGCTATCCCCATAAAATTTTAGTACTACAGATAAACTCTGTATCTGCTTATGTACTGTATCTATAGCTCTGCTATTATATGTTAAAAAAAACAAACAAACAATACAAACAAACCTCCAATTTTTGCCTCCTCCCACCCCAAAAATCTATGTTTGCCTGTTGGGGTTGATATCTTCCCCATTCAGAATGCATGGTGTGACAGCTATAGTTAGGACGCACTCTCACGTACAGGGATTTNAAGGGTTTTTTTTTTTTTTTTTTTTTTTTTTTGTCATTCAGTATTATCTCTCCTGGCCTCCACCTAGAAATGCTTCCATAATTTTATAATTCAAGGAAATGCAGTTTTCTTTGTTCATTTCAGAAAGAACATGGAGGATAGGAAGAGATGAGAATAAATTAGCCTCTTCTAAGCAAAGAGCTTAGGTTTTGGTTCTCATAATTGACATATTTAGAGTTAATATTTGTTCCATGAGTGAAAGGTTGTGTAAATCCATGGAAAAGGCTGTGCTAATGGACTGAGGTTGCCTGTCATAATTAACTCCAGTAGCTCAGGTAGTCTCCCAGTATGTTAATGGTTATTTGAGCATCCTACATCCAAACTCAATTCTAGCTTTCCTATTACCATGTAACTGATGTCTCTCCAAACCCTATAAATAAACGTGTGTGTGTTCAGGGGTTATATCCTGGGCTGAAGAATAGTTTTACTAGGAAATAAATATAATGCAAAAACACATATCCTGATTTTACAAATTATGCTAATTTATGTAAGATTGTTGATATGTGAATGATTAGAGTTTATGAATTATTGTTATATATATTAAATATTTACAAGAAGCCAGGTACAAGGCTATTAACTTTACATAGATTTTCTAATTTTATCCTTGCAAGCCTATAGAGTAGATACTTGTATTATCCCTATTTTATATGTAAGTAAAATAATATCCAGACTGCATTTTAGAGATTGGTTTTCATAGCTAATTTTATCGATGGCTATAATGAGAGATTATGAAGAGTTGACCAATTTGTGTTTTACTTTTTTAACATTTTTATTATATCCATGTTTTTAGTGGTGGTGTCTTTCCACCTTTACTGTTGAGGAAATGTTAGCTATAAGTACAAGAACGAAATAGCCACCAGGACTAAAAAAGACAAACAAGAAATACTTAAACTGAGAACTTCAGAATGGGCTGTTTTGAAACTAACAACTGTCATAATCCTAATCATGATAACAGCTGCCATTAGTTGACCACTTAGTAAATCATCATTACCTTCACAGCAGCACTTTTATTTTACTGAGGAAGAGACAGAAGGTCAGAGATGCTAATCATATTTCTGAGACTCTAGACCCCAGTATTTTATTAGTGATGTTCTTGATTATTTGTTGGTGTGAGAGGTATGAAGGATAATTAAATAGTGCTCTATGAAAACAGAAAATGTCTTACACACAGTTATCATCATATAAAATGAGTAGTGCTTCACTTATTTTTAACTGCTAAATTTTCAGAGCTGTATGTATTTTCTGAATATAACTGCCCTGAACAACAAACTGAATTCTTTGAGGTTTAATAAAATGTACGTTTTCACATTTGAAAAATTTCAGTAACTTGATGGCATAGCCTATACTGGAAACATTATGCAAATGTATTGCAATGAAGTCTATGAGTTTAGTTAAGCTTGAGAAAAAGTTTGTAATTAACAAATTAGCATTTGAAAAAGACATTTTGAATATGTATAGTAGGAAATTCTGCTTAACTTGTGGGGTGTGTTCATAATGATTACTTCAAAATTCATGCATATGCATTTTTTAACATGCAAATATTTGAAACCTTAGTGGACTAGTCCAGATCCAGCTAGTTTGTTTTTTGCAGTTAAATGACTAAAATTATAAGTAAGGCATCACGAATACATATACTCACATGTGGAGTCTTCTTTACTCCTCTTTTTGATACAGTGTTTTCTTAAATCTTAAGAACACAAAATTAAATACATTCTACTTATTATGACTTCAAAGTAGAAGAAAATAATGATATTAAGAATAAACAGGCGTGTTATCTGTCTTTTCCTCCCAAGTATATGTTATAAACTAGAATATTGTGGTTAGGGCTTAATTTATTTTGTATGTTACATTGTACTTTTTGGGGAGTGTTTGGATTTTGGTGCCTTACACACAAATATCTACAGATATTCAGTTATTAATGGAGAGTGAAAAAATACCCTATGGCTACTTTTTAAAAAACTGCCCTATATTTGCTTCAGTGTAAATTAAAGGACATTTTCTTAACTATCCCTTTAAGTTAGTTGCTCATACCCTTCCTCTGTTTAAAGAATTCACTAATTCTTGGCTAACCATCAGATATGATCTCATATCTCTAACATTGGAGGGTGTTCTACAATACAAAGCATCTTTCTCACTGCTTATCAGATGTTCCATTCTCATCTGACCTCTAGACTAATTTTATGTTTCCAATAAATGCATGATCATTAAACTTTTTCCTGCCACCACCCAGAAGTTTAGATGAACAACCCTTCTGCCAAGAAACTTTACCAACTTGCTTAAGTCACGATGGTATTTTCTATTGCTGCATTTCTACAATATTTGTAGTTGGTTCATTACATACCCTACAAAACAGTTAGGTAGCCAGTTATAGCTAATTTAAATCTATAATGGATAAATATGTGAATGCTTTGCTTTTCCAGCTAGAGAAGATAAATCAGGTCTTCCATTGGCTCGATCAACCCCTAAGCTCCAATAGACAGCTAAGAACAGATCTGGCTTGACTTGGCTACTGAGAGGATGGGCACATTTTTCTAATGAATTCTTTTAATTTTTGATCCATCTTATAATAAAAAGGAATGATTAGAGCTATAAATCCATAAAACGAGTCAAATATTTTTTTCCACACTAGGTTGATCATAGTCCTACACTAGACAATAAGATAACTAAGTGGTCTCATGAAGCTCCCACGAACAATATACTGTCATGTGTTTTATGTTCTTTTTGCTTTGTAAGTTTATTACGACTCTCTGGTACTATTTGATGTTTAATTCTGACTGTAAAAAATTGATGTGGTTTTTCTTCCTTTCAGTGTTTTCACCTCTTTTTCAGTTTATTGATAATGTCTATATAACCTCACCCTTTTGTATAGTGATGACATAAAACCAATCAAAATCTACTTTGAGAAAGCGTAACTAAGAATTAAAGTGAAGCAGTGCCTGATACTAGGTCCAAGGACTAGGCAAGTGACATTTGAGCAGAGTAGAAACAGAGGAATGAAAAGTATTCCAGACATAGGGAAGAGAATATGCAAAGACATTAAATAACAAAGGCCTTTGTAGAAATCAGGTGGAATATAAAGTTGGCTGGATTAGAAGGTGTCAGGTTAGAAAGGACATCACAGATGATGCTTATATTTTCCAATGTAACCTATTAGAAAAAGCATCCATTCAATGGTTGCACATTCAACCCTAACAAAAGACGCTTTAATTTTCCATTTTCTTATGAGCATGACAACTGACAGGGGATGAGTCCCAAACCTGCTCTCTGTCTTGAGTTGTCCAGATCAGATTTGCTCTTAACTTTAGTTTTATTTTCTGAGAAATTTTCAATATTCCTTTGTTCTGTTAAAACCAGACTTTGACTTTCTAAAAAATCATATTTTTTTGTAAAAACAAAAAAGCCAAAGTTATCCTCCAGACAGTTTTAGCATAAATTTTTTCTGACTTCAATACAGCAGGTCTCCGGTTGGACAATAACTCTTCTAAGTCTCTATATTAAGATTTTACTTTGCATTAAACATAAGTAAAAAGAAAGAAAAAGAATACTAGAAATATCCTAAAAAGTGAATATATTTTACAAGCTTTTAAAATCAACCATTGTAGTTCATTAGTGTAGTGTTTCTCCCCTCTTTTTATGACTGAATTTCTTTTTTAATAATTGAATTAAGACATGAAAATATAATTTTTATGTAATTTATAGGTATATATAGACAGACAATAGTATAGTATTGGCATTCTAGGTACCATTTGTGTAGTCGCCAGAACGGTAAGACTTACTGCATGGGCTGCTTCCTTCAGAAACTTTATGCTTTGGTATTCAGCATTTACTGTGTGTCCATAATTATTACTATAAAAGACATATATTCTAATATACAAATTCAATTTTAATGGTGAGGACGTATTTCTCTCTATAAAGTAGAAGCACAAATTTTGTATTCAAGATTAAAACAAACTAATGTGCTCTTCGCAAAGCTATTCACACCATCCATACCTTATGAAACGTTAAGTTCAGTGTCAGGCAACTTAATTCTCCACGTACTTAGCAAAATACAATAAGTATATCTACATGAATAAGGTCATAAATTAAACAAGGGCTAATACATTTATTTTAAGCATAATTTTATCTGAGTCACCATTAGGCTCAAAGCATAATATTATAGTCAGAAAAAATTGGGGTCCAATCAATTAATTTATAAATCCGCTATTGAATTGTTATTTAACCAAAGTGAATGCATTACTAACATATGAAGAGAAGTTTTACATGTGAAATGAAACAATAAATATCTGATTTTTGGACTTTTCCATTAAACCATTGATTTAGTATAAAAAGCTTTCTCTTCTTCTTTTCTTTCTTTCTTTTTCTTTTCTTCTTTTTTTTTTATTTTAGTTGCTGTTATAATCTTGAGAATACAAATGACAGTTGTGGCCGATTGAAGTATTTTCTTTATAACCTTTTTTCTTTTTAAAACATTATTAATGTGTTAATATTTTCATCATTCTTTGATGAGTTTATTTGGTCTGCATCTAGAACTACCCAGAAAACATGTATAATATATGTATCTAAAAGGGAAATAAAAAGGCATGAAAATATCTAATTGTGTATACTGTTAAGCTAGAGAATGAAAGATGATGACCCCTTTTTACCATCCAGCGGAGCGTGAAAGAGCAAAAGAGATTTAAAACTTCATTAATTGCTCTCACACAACGTTTACAGGCCACCTGCACTTGAAAGAATTTACATTGGAGCAGATGGATTGCTGAATGTGATATCAAAGATTTTCAGAATGTTTGTTTTAAAAATAAACTGGATTCTAAGACAAGGGCAAGCAAAGCATGCAATTTATAAAAGTGGCAGAGCTTTTATTATTCAGACTTTTTTTATATGAGGAAGGCACATTTTTATCTCTAAAATAAAAATATACGTACCAACTAGTCTTTAAAATGATGAAAATTGCATAAATTGAGTTCACATGATGATATATTCATACATTTTAAATTTGTTCTATTTATTTGGGTCTTTCGAACCTACCTGACTGGTTTTCTTTACTTACTCCTAGACCAATAAAACCCAGCCTTTGCCCAATATGACATTTTGCACAACTCTGATTATTCAAGCCCTGCGATAAATGTGGTTTCATTTATAAAATAAGTAAGGGAAGGTTAAAGTTAAGTTCTTTTTTTTTTTTTTTTAGAGATTTTATTTATTTATTTGACAGAGAGAGATAGCCAGCGAGAGAGGGAACACAAGCAGAGGGAGTAGGAGAGGAAGAAGCAGGCTCCCAGCAGAGGAGCCTGATGAGGGGCTTGATCCCAGGACTCCAGGATCACGCCCTGAGCCAAAGCAGATGCTTAATGACTGAGCCACCCAGGCGCCCCTAAAGTTAAGTTCTTGTTGCAGGAGTTCATTTTCACTTGGCCTTTGATTCTTGCTTGAGCTGAGCACTTGCCTTGATGGACTCCAATCACGCACTATGGAATAGCAAGTTGGGATGGACTCTAGCTAATGAGATGCTTTTGTGTTCAGATATATTCTGCTTTACTTTTGCAACATGTTTTGATATTTATGTTTGGCAAGTGTTTTTACGGCTTCACCCACAAATTAAGTTTTACTCAGAATTTGCGTTATGGTGTTTTCAAGTACTCTGTGAGCATTGATAGACTGAATCAGCGGACTATAGCCAGTGGGCTGAATTTGACCCAGGGGCTGTTTTTGGAAATCAGGCCTTATTGTAACACAGCCACGCCCATTAATTTCCTTACTGTCTGTGGCTGCTTTTGTGCTATAGTGGGAGAACTGAATAGGCATAACAAAGACAGTGTGGCCCACAAAACCTAAAATATTTATTATCTCACTCTTTACTGGAGTTTACCAACCTAGATAGAGTAGCTCGCTGTGTGATCTTAGGCAAGTTGTCTTAACCTTTCTGGGTGTTAATTTTCTCAATTATAAACTAGGGCTGATGATAGTACCTTCTTCATAATGATTTTTATGATGATTAAATAGGAAAATATAAGCATTTAGGAAAAGGTCTGACCTGTGGTAGGTGCAATAGAAATGTTACCCAGCACTGGCATCACATTTTCTAAGGAATAGTGATAGGTCATGGAAGCTGAGAAATGGGTTTTTCCATTTTCTTTATTCAAATAATAATGTATCTACATTAATGTGGTTTTTGTGTTATAGCCACCTCCTTTGAAGGTGGAAGCCTGAGTGTGAATGACAATTAACCCCTTCCTTGCTGTTTAAATAAAACCTTCAGTAAGTAAAGCAAACTCTCTAATCTTACCTGTAAAATAATAATGGTAATAATAGTAATAATAATAATAATAATAATAATATCTCCCAATAGCTGGTATTATTGTACAGGGCAAAAGAAATAAGAAATATGTAGCAAGGTGAATTGTAAAGTGCGATACAAATCAAAGATTTTAATGCCTAATTAACCTTTTCTCACTTCCATGCTTTACACTTGGGCTAATGAATATGTGTAATTATTTAGCCTAAAGAACAAAAAGATTAACCCGTTTGTGTCAAGTGTTGCCATATGCATCCAATAGACATGAATCCAATAGACATAATGAGTGAAAGAGGCCAGACCCAGAAGACCTTGTGCGATATGATTCCCTTTATTTAACGTTCTGCAGCTAGAAAACTGATCTTTGGTGATAGAGAAGAATATTAGTGACCTTGAGCGTGTGTGTATGGGGGAAGGGTGTTCACGATGAAGATTTCTGGGAGACTGGTTCATCTAGGGACAAGTTATGTGGATGTGTTCACTTAGTACAGCTTCATCTATCTAACAGTTATGATTTGTGCATGTCACTGTAGGTATTTATACTTGAGTTTAAAAAAAATGATTCAAGAAGTTTTAAAAAAAGGAAGAAAGAAAAAGAAAATCAAATAAGTAGAGTTGCTTGTTCTGCTTTCAACAATCAAGAAAAAAATAGTCTGCCATTGGATCCATTCACCTCATGTCAGCACTTACATACTTACACGGACATTACTATCCATGGCTCCATGCAGCCTACCGACACACACGCATGTGCACACGCACACACACGCACACACTGCTGTAATCAAATGGGACTCACTTTGGCCAAACTTGTCTCCATATGGTGGTCTGAATATGCTATTTTTGACACAATTGGTCTTTTATTTTTCCTTCTCTATAAATTCTACAATCTCTAATTTCACTTGAAGTTGTTTTTTTTTTTAGTTTTATTTAAGGTTTTATTTATTTGAGAGAGAAAGAGAGGCAGAGACAGGGCATGAGCAGTGGGGAGGAGGCAGAGGAAAGAGAGAAGCAGACTCCCCACTGATCAGGGAACCCGATGAGGGACTCAATCCCAGGACCCTGGGATCATGACCTGAGCTGAAGGCAGACACTTAACTGACTGAGCCATCCAGACACCCTACCTGAAGTTTTTTTTTTTTTAAGTATTTAAGACACTGTGACCTTTATGGGAGTCATGGATCCCATTCACTCCATATCATGAACTCATTGTTGTGCTATTTTCCAAACTTTTGTTTTTTACTTTATTTATGTACATATCACTCATTTTCCCAAAATACATACATGTTCCATGAAAAGAAACCAAAATGTCTTCGAGAGCTAAGTTTACAATAGTAATCAAATATATTTTTAACATTAAAATTTTATTTATCTTTAAAAAGATAATGCTTTATTAGTACAAAACCAAAAAAATAAAAACTACAAAAAATACATATATATAAAAGCTATGTAGGGAAAATTAAGTCTCTTTCCCACCCTAACCCCTAAGTATCCCATTTCCTTCTTAGAAGTAACAAATGTTGCTATTTTTCTTTTACAAATCTCTATTGACATCTGTGAATAACCTGTGCATATGCAGTTAGCTTTGTGTTTTATAAATTGGTAGCTTACTATAGGCATTATCTTATACCATGTTTCATTAAATGAATCATATATCTTGAAGATCTTCCACATTGATAAATAAAGTGAATTAAAAATATCCAAAGAACCTATGGAAGCATGAAGACTCGAAATTATGAGACAATGTCATTTTTGCAAATATGATGAAATTGCCTTCTTGACATCATCACTGTAGACTATTCTTACACTCATTTTGTCATTTTGAGAGGAATTTAATAAGCAGTGTTTATGTATTGAACTATGCTGATATTTATTTTTTTCCATTTTGTCTACGTGGTTTTCCCTTATCCTTCACATGAGTGTACTGAATAAATATTTAGTCTATTGTTCTTGAAGTATACTCTGAAAACTATGTGAAACATTCCTGATTTTTTTAAATTTGTTTGTTGCATTTTAGCCAGGAGTTTGTTTAAATTATATTTCAGAACTTTGGACTTTACTAGATGTTGAGTCATATGCTGCTGAGATAGAAGTGCAAATGGTTTCACTCTTGATTCCTCTGTACCAGCGAAAGACAACTTAGAATTCTAAACAGATTAAAAATAGAGGTTGACGTTCATTTGGGCTCTCTTAGAAAAGAAGGCTCTCTTTGACAAATCCCTCTGCTTATTAGACAAAGTGCAAAAGCATTACATCTGGAGTTCATAAGCCATTGTTTTATGGAACTGATTCATCATGCATCCCTTCTACTCTTGAAATAAACCCATGAGTATTTGCTAAGTAAGACGCTATATGCACACTAACATATACACATAAACGCTCACAGACCCCTCGATAAGCACATGATCCCTATAGAGTTATGCCCTTAAAAAACGTATAAAATGGAATTGCAACACGGTTTTCAAATTGGCAGATACTGTTTTAACGTATTTCTGAATTCAGCTGCAGAATTATTCTTATTCCTCAAACCAGTAAGACCCTTATTTTTTTTTAAATTCAAAATGCTTTTATGATATATTTCCTTTTGGTTGAAAAGAAAAAAGAAATAAAGCTGGGATTATTTTTGAAACATGCAATCCGCAGATACTTCAGAATTTATTTTCCTTCCTCAAATCTTGAAGCACGTTATTTTTTTTTCACATCTTTAGACTGTCAGAATCCAAACTATTGATTTGGCAAGAATAAAATTTAAGGAAGCATACAGTAAAAGACTATTTATGTGGGACAGGGATTTTTAGAGGATTCCAGATATTTGAGAGGAGCCACTCAGATTCTGCTGCTCTTAAAATTCCTTAAGATGCCATTCGAAAAGATGATTGCAATTCAGATCACTGAAATGCTTTGATGTCTTGTTTTTTCTTTTGCAGATTGTAATCCACATGTTCACGAGGCCTCTCCCTAGAGTATAATTTAATGTAATTGACAGTCATTGTTCCTTGAAAAGTTTGAATTAAATTAACATAAGCATGAATGAAACTGACCAAATAACCACACACAGATTTTATTATTTTTTTTTCCTTTAGGATCAGTGACAATATTATGTATAAAATGAGCATTTGGCTATTAGATCCTCATTGAATCACCCAAATTTGATTAAAAGCAGTATCTTGTGTGTAGTAATTTAGGTTCATGAAAAACTGTTAGGTTTCCCATTTAGTTCTTGGGTTTATTGAAGAACAGGGTTATTTTATGTGTGTAGTGATGAATTTTGTTCTTTTTCTTTTTTACACTAAGATCAAATACAGACTGCAAAACTGACCGAGCATGAAATTGTTTTTAGGAATTGTGGGAGCTAGTTTAGATGGCAAGAATCAGATGAAGAGTTGTTAGTAAAAATGTGTGTGTGGAGAAGATGATGGTAATGGATAGAGAAGGATAAAAGTAGAGAGATAATAGTATAGAGCAAAAACATGCAAGTGACAGACATCTTTATATAGAGTATTTGCATGTTAAGCCAGCATGCTTAAAAGCATACAGGTTTTTTTGGGTACCAAATTCTCATTGTTTTGACTTTTCTTCACGGAAGACCGGTGAGGGTTTGGGGTCTTACAGTAACCGCCACTGCAAAGCAATTAGACTTCATTATGGCTGTGCTTAGGCAAAACTAATTAACATGCCTGTTGTGCGGTTTTCCTTATTTGACCATGTGACAGCCCACAGGTCTGACACCCTCCGTGAACCAACAGCTGAGGAAAATTTCAACGTGGCAGATTTTGTACAAAATACACCCAAACAAAAATGTAATCGCACTTTTCCTGAACAACTGCATTAACAAAATGTGTTACAGCGGATCTGCAATTAGTGGATTGCATTCATTTGTACTGGGGAAAAAATAAAGGAGACTAGGGATGATTCAAGACTATGCATACAAATGATTATACCTTGGGTCCAGAATTGAAAGGTGTAAAAACACTGTATTATATTATTATGGAGAGTAGCATTTTGCCCGTAAAATCAGATCTAGTAACGTTATCATTAAAAGTTAGAAGCAAAGTGGTCAATGTATTTATGACACCATTACAAATCTGTATGAAGACCAGATAATTTATTAAACCTGTATATGTTATGAATTTAAGAAGCTGGATGTTGGCCAATTTTGTTTTCGTTTGTTTGTTCTTGTGGAACTGGGGGTACTTTGGTTAGCAAAACCAGATATAGTCACCGGCTACATAGATTGTACAGTCTGGTGCAGATATTGGGATAGAGACTATAGCCCCAGTAATAAATATAAAATTGACACTGTGATATGAGGAACGGGGGCTGGTGCTGTGAGATTTTACATAGAGATATTAACCCGATTATGAAATAAGGAAGTTGTCCTTAGGAAATGAAAATTTGCAGAGACCCAAGGTCCAGTTGGAGGTGAAGCAGATGACCTGAGGACATTAGGACACTGGGTCCCATACTTTGCTGCACATCAGAAAGAACTTAGGAATTTTGAGTTTCTTTAAATTTCTGATGCCTAGGTCTCATCTCTAGAAAATCTGATTTAATTGTTCAGAGTATGACCCAAGCATTGAGAGTTTTCGAGCATCCTCAGGTGATTTTAATGCACAGCAACATTTAAGAACCGTTGGGGAGATGTTCTAGTTAGATGGAAAAGGCCTATGGTAAGATGAAGCAAAACCTTAATAAGGCTGAAAGGTTAGCTATTGTTTCTGGAAGGCAAAGAGAGGAGGGAGTCGGGAGAGGCATGTGCAGCATGAGACTGAAGAGCTAGGAAAGAAGCCAGGCTGTGCAGGGGCTTGTAGGCCAAGACACAGAGTGAGTTAGGTCTTTGCTCAGTAGTAACGGGAGGCCATTCAACCCGTTTAGGAGACGTTACCCACCTCCCACCTCCCAGCCCCCACCTTTATTCCAGGAAAAACATGAACAGGGTTGACTTTGCTTTTCTCTCATATTCTGACTTCTTGACTTGCCTGTACTTTTAAATGAGCAGGAGTGATTTTTTGAGATCATTTGTCACTGGAGAAACATAAAGCTTTTCCTTTTTCTTCAGTCTTAAGTTATCTACAAAGCTGGAAAAGCGATAAAAGGTCAAGATGATTCTTAAATAGTCACTAAATAAACTTCCAACCCTTCGGGTCTCCCAGCCACCAGAGGTGGCTCTAAGCCAGAGTGACTTTTCAACTTCAGTCGCACATGGCAATTACTTGGGATAGCTATGTTTATTATTTAGAGCAGTTTTAGGTTCACCGCAAAATTAAGAGGAAAGGACAGAGATTTCCCATATACCTCTGACCTCCACAGGTGCATAGCCTTCCCCATTGTCAACATCCCCCACCAGAGAGGCATGTTTATTATAATTGATGAACCTACACTGACACATCATTATCATCCAGAGTCCATAGTTTACATTTCAGTTTACTCTTGTAATACGATCTGTGGGTTTCAGCAAATATATAATGACATGTGTCCATCATTATGTTATCATACAGAATATTTTCACTGCCTTAAAAATTCTCTGTGTTCTACAACTCATCACCCCCCACTTCCCAGCAATCCCTGGCAACCATTGCTCCTTCCATTGTCTCCATAATTTTGCCTTTTTCAGAATATCATATAGTTGGCGTCATACAGTATATAGCCTTTTCAGATTGGCTCTTTCACTTAGTTACATGCATTTGAATTTCCTCCCTTTCTTTTCATGGCTGGATAGCTCATTTCTTTTTAATGCTGAATAGTATCCATTATCTAGATGTACCACAGTTCATTTGTCCTTTATCTATGAAGGACATCTTGGTTGCTCCCAAGTTTTGGCAGTTATGAGTAAAGTTGCTATAAACATCCGCTTTCAAGTGTTTGTTTGGATATAAGTTTTTAACTGTTTTGAATAAATACCAAAGGGCATGATTCATGATTGCCGGAGGGAAATTTTTACAAATACTGATGTCTAGGCCCAAACCAGTCAACCTAGGTGTGATATCTAAGCATATTTTCTGAGATTCCATAGATGCCCCTAATGTTCAGCTAAAGTTAATAAGTATTGATCTACTGGATAAATCTTTTTGAATTTAGTTAAACTTTGGACACATTGATCTTCAGACTGAATAGGAATCTCTTGGTTTTGGGAAATGAGAGGACGTTAAAATGAGCACCGTAAGGTGTTTGTCTAAGTGCACTCTTTTCACAGAACAGAGATGATTTCTTTCAAGGCAGATCCAGTTAAAAGAAACAGCTTCCAGAATGCTTGTGATGAGATGACAGAATCCCTGCCTCCTCTGGAAGTTTGCCATTGACTGTCTCACATTTACCATATTGCATTTTCAATAGTCTGTCATCTAGGATCTAACTTTAAGCACTTGTACTTCTATCACTTGGTTCTGATTATTTTCCCACATTTACATCAAGTCCACACCATTTTATCAATGCTTCTGCTTTTCTAGACCCCAGTGAACACTCAGGATCTATACATTTAAGGGAAGACAAAGAAACTGGCAAACAAAAGCAGTAAAAGAAGTTTGTACAGGACAGAAAGGGAAGGAAACAGACCTTGAACATGGGTAGAAAGGAGAAAAACAGACCATGTGTGGGATAGAAGGCACATTGACATGAAGAGGCATACGTATGAAGGTTAGAAAGAGTAAGAAGAGTCACTGGACAAGTGCCAAGGAGGTTGAAAAACCAGGCAGCAGATGCATGGGTCTGTCAATGGATGGCTACCCGAGGAGGCAGGGCATTAAGCTTGTGGGTTATTCAGCAAAGCCTCTTCAACCAAATAATGAATGGCATTAAAACCATCAAAGGATTCAGTGATAGGGAAATGAAGCCTTTTGGGTGAAGAATTCCAGGGAAATTCTGAGGGCTGTGACACAGATGTAGGGAAATTCTCAGCATGAACTGAACAATATTCAAACAAAGTTTGAACATTAGAGCTCAGAATGAGTGTTAGAACCCTACCAACTAGCACCAGGGAGGAACAGAGTCATTTAATAATAATTCTTCGGAACTCAGGCATGTAAAATGATTTTCTAAAGGTCAAGGCTAGCAGATTATGCCTTTCACCTCCACTGAATTTCAGAGCTGGGAAGGAACTCCCCAATCATCCAGCCCAAACAAGCGAGAAAACTGAGGCTAATGGATTTGCCGAGCTAGGAAATGTGGGAGAGCTGGGCCTAGAATCCAGACTGCTGAACTCACAGGACTTTGGCCTTCTTACTCCATCATGTTGCCTTCAGACCAGGGGAAAGTATAAGGAGACTGAATTGCAGTGGGGAAAGGTTTCCATCAGTCATGGAAAATCGTCATGAGGGTTATGTGATACTGTGGAAGTATAGTGTTGAAGGTGGTGCGCTGTAACGGTCACAGCTGACTAAATAGCGAGGTGCCATCAGCAGAGGAGTGAACAGAACATCTCGATGGGGATCCAGGGGACTTGAGTTCAAATTCTTTTCTGTTATGGACAAATTCATTCATTCATTCATTCATTCATTCATTCATTTGTTCATGCATTCATCTATGCCTCCTGTGTCCATGTCGGCATGCTTGGCACGTAGACTAAAGAGACGAGTCCCTTAAGATGCTTGTAATTGGTATGGAAGATAAGACAAATTGAACATAATTACAATAAAACACTG
This sequence comes from Ailuropoda melanoleuca, assembly GCF_002007445.2. NCBI lineage: Eukaryota > Metazoa > Chordata > Mammalia > Carnivora > Ursidae > Ailuropoda > Ailuropoda melanoleuca. Next base: position 28,971,511 of record NC_048218.1, read on the forward strand.
ATTATGAAAAATCTGTTCTAATGTCTAGAATAGATCAGTAGCCAGGAAATCTGAGAAAATGGAGGTGTTATTTTCATTTCTTGTGGTGAATAGAATTATGGGAGTCAAGGAAATTTCACAGACAAAAAAGTAGAATTTGAACTAGATTTTGAATAAGTAGGATGTGGATGGTAAGGAAGAAGGAGAAAGCGTTTTAGAAAGAGGGAAAAGAGAGGCATGTGTGAATGAAATCAGTGGTGTTTCACTGAATGCGACACGCTTTGAAAATAAAGTTAGGGAAGTGAATTGGAATTCCATCCAGGCAAACCGAAAGTATTAGGCTAAGTGTTGTTTAAAATCACATTGAAATGGAGGGTGGGACACTGGAGTAGCGAAGTGGCATGGGTGGTGTCAGGATGTGTTTTAGGAAGAGCAATTTAGGAGACAGCCAAGGGTGATTTGGAGAGAACAAAGAATGAATGTCTAGAGGTGCGTTAAGTCATGGCCGCAAAATCTTAGTTCAGACTAATTGAGAGTGGGACTTGGAGGAGCAGCTGTAAGAATAAAGACTATGACACAGATGAAAGCGCAGAGGAATGACAGGCAAGGTCTGCCAATTAGATGGAACTAAAAGAAGGGAAATGGGGACTCCAAGTTACTTCAAAGATTTTGAGCCTGGGTGACACAGAAAAAGACAGAGTCGTGAAAATAAATATGGAATGCAAATATTTCCATAACACTCATCATATTCTCATATTTTGAAAAAATAACTCATTCTTTCAGCCATAAACATGTAAATCTGCCATACATGTTATATATTGTGTATACACAACATGGGTAGCAATGCATATGCTGTAACTTTAATCACTTTTGCAGATTAGCATAAATTCAGAGCCAAAAAGAAATTGATACAGAATTTAATATATAGTGCAGTAGGGAAATCACAGGTTTGTTATTGCTCTTGTTCAGGCTATTGACTCTGCCTCGAGTTTCATCATTTGCAAAACTGTCTTACGTATTCCAAAATATATTCTAAGAAAGAGTTATTTAGGCAGTTAATTTAGTCTATAGAGCAGCCACTCAGAATTGAAGATCATCAATAGTAGCCTAAGAGTCAGTTTCTAACTAGATCTCAGGCAGGGACCCCAAGAGATGATTATTCCTTCTAACTCAATTCAGTACAACGTAGGAAGCATGAATGTAGCAGCCCAGCCCATCTGTTCTTTTTTCTAATTTTAAAGAGGTTATTTTTATATCAGTCTTTGGAGTTTTTAGTTCTGTCTTTGCTATGCTACACAAGATACTGATGCTAACAGGCTGAAAGAAAAAAAAATGTTGGTAAGAGAAAGAAGAAAGCGTGGTACGTTGTCATTTTGCCATTTGGTATTCTTTCCCTTTTGGGGGGATGGTGCTCCATACCCAACTTGGTGCTTGAACTCACAACACTGAGATCAGGGGTCACCTACTCTACCGACTGAGCCAGCCGGTTGCCCTTGGTATTCTTTACTTTTATTAATAAACCATGTCACCTTCTACTTTTCTGCTCTCTTTCTCTCCACCTAGTTTTGTTTTGTTTTTTTTTTTCCTTTTCATTTCATTTCCTTAAAGCCTCAACATTCTGGAGAATGGTTATCTCCAGAATTTCTTTATAGGAGACGTTTAGGAGCTATAATCTGACTGAAATAGAGGCGTCTGGGGATTTGTCTTAAATCTACATTGGAAGAATAGATGCACTTTATTTTTTTTTTTTAAGATTTTATTTATTTATTCGACAGAGATAGAGACAGCCAGCGAGAGAGGGAACACAAGCAGGGGGAGTGGGAGAGGAAGAAGCAGGCTCATAGTGGAGGAGCCTGACATGGGGCTCGATCCCACAACACCAGGATCATGCCCTGAGCCGAAGGCAGACGCTTAACCGCTGTGCCACCCAGGCGCCCCTAGATGCATTTTAAATATTTAAATTATATGTTACTGATTTAAAGGATAACAAAATTTTCTAAAGATATGTTTTTAAAATGTTTTATTTATTTATTTGAGATAGAGAGAGAGAGAGAGCAGGAGCAAAGGGAGACGGAGAGGGAGAAGCAGGCTCCCCCGTGAGCAGGGAGCCTGATGCAGGACTCGATCCCAGGACCCCGGGATCATGACCTGAGCTGGAGGTAGATGCTCAACTGACTGAGCCACCCAGGCGCCCTAAAGATATTTTTATTCATACTTTCCATAAGATTTTGAGAGTCTGATTCTCCAGTATGTTGTTATGTTGTTATAATTTGTAGTAATATTATTGTCAAGATAATTACTAATGGTGACTGGGAGAGATGCTAAGAAGATTCCATTGTTGCTGATAATATAATCAATTGCATTAGAAAACTGCAGTTTACAAAATGGTACTCAGTAGTGGCTTCTAACTATTTGTATGTAGCCTTTATAATGATAGAATGAAATAGATATATTTTATACTGAGATCCATGTATTTATTCATTTATCTATTTATCTACTCATCTAAGGTTTAATGAGTTCTGATCACACATATAACTGTGGATATCTAAATTCACATATGAACAAGAATAAAAATAGTTTTTGTATATCATTTACTTGCAAGGTAGTCATAAATAGTCAAATGAAAAATTCCCCTTCTAACCCCCTTTGTAGTCCTAATAATGCCTAAAATGAGACTTCCCTTTTAGTTTAGAAACCAGTTGTCAAATATTGTAACTTCACATATTACTGGAGGCACAGTGTGGTCACTAAACACATAACTCTAGCTAAATACTAAATTTTGGCACACACCAGCTCTGTGTTCTCAGGCAATTTACTTGACCTCTCTGAGCCACAGTTTTCTCATTAATAAGATGAAGATAATAATAGTACCGACCCCAGAAGGTGGTTGTAAAGACTGAAGTAACACATGTAAATTATTGAGAATAGTGCCTTGTTCATAGCGAGCACTTAATTTAAGTATAACTATTATCACTCTAAAGCCTTGCTTCTCCTCATATGAACTTAAGTATTAGGCCAAACCTCCTTTACTTTGCACAATCACTCCTAAATAATTGTGAGTTGTACTAGCTAAGCCAATAAAACCAATGAGCCAGTAAGTGTACCTGTATATATTTCTATGTATTTAATGTATATTCTTGGGCTGGAAATTCTTAAAAGTTCTGGTGATTGTGGACACCAAGTATAGATGTTAATGCCATCTCACTCTATTATTCTGAAAGTTTTAAAATCAACTGTAGTTTCAAGTACCTATTGGAAAATATACTAAATATCCTCTAAGTAATAAATAAAAGTATACATTAATATAGCTGAAATATGTACTTGGAAGGCAATAACAGCCGCTGGCTATGACCTTTATATTGAGAAAGTGACCCAGAAAATGGCTGAGGAAATTTCGTCATTTATTTCCCACTTCTAAACCAAAGTCTCAGATGCCTTTGCATCCCAGTCAGATAAAGTCAGCTTTAGATTGTGTATAAAATACAAATTGAGTGAGGGAATGTTTTATCTTTCCTGTTCAGATTTTTTTTTCATTAGCATCTGATAGGAAACAGCACTAATACTTCTCTCCTTAAAATGAACAAGTAACCTTTCATTTTAATCCTTCCATATATGGAATTCATGGGACTTAACATGCTACCAAATTCAATGATAGAAATTATTAATTCCCTCTGAACATACATTCGTTTCTAGACAGGAACATGCAACAGTGCCGCCATGTGCCAGTCTTTCTATATTGCTACAAAGCACAACAGGTCTACACTGACAACCCATAACCACGGCCAACACCAACCTGTTGGCTATGCTACGTGAGTGGGTCATGTTGGAAGCTGCTCTTCTGGCCCCGGTCAATCCTTACTTAAAATGATCGCCACAATGGCTGAAATCTATCTGCAGCTTGTGAAAGACTTTGAGCCACAACTACCCTGCTCTCCTGTGTCTAAACTGACTCCAGGAACTGTGAAATAATAAATGTAAATTGTTGTTTAACCCCCCCCAGCACAATAGGTTAAGCTGTATGTAGAGAATATGATGTTAATTTTGAAAATTTGAATTCCTAGAATATTTTTCAGGTATGAATATAGATTGCACAGGATGAAAGGTTGAACACTCCGTGAGTGAGTTGCTTAATGAGTAACAAAGGACAAGATAAATGAAATTCTTTGATAAACTGTGGAAGGCAAAAATAACCAACCCCTATGTTTGATCTGGGGGTAAGTTAGAAGGATTATTTTGACATCATATGTATTCCTATAATATATATATTCCATGTTTATAACAGAGTGGAAATGTCTACATTTATCCGTGTGACTAATATTAGAAAGCAGCTACTGTGTAGATGTATGAAATAATCTACATTTCTTGCCTTCACAATGCTTACAGTTGGGTAGGAAAGATAGATAAATGAGACGGCAATAAAAATATAAAGGCAAGAACTAGGAATAAGCAGCTGAGGTTTCTCTGGGAACACCAAAGATCATGGAATGTTTTCAGAAGAATTAAATCTCAACTTCACCATTGTAAGAAGATAAATTGCTGGGCTTCCTTTCTAAATGAGAAGTGGAATGATATAAAATGGACCCATGTAGCTCTCTTTAGTGAAAAAGCTTTCCTTCTCAACACAAAGTAGCATGTCTTATAGGTGTCCTGAAAGTTAAAACCCATAAATATTCTACCTCATTAAGCAGAAGGACCAGCCACGGGCATATGCCACTAGTGTCCACTTTCCTTCAGAGATTTAGGGTGATGGGAAGGGAAAGGGTCTGCTTACCAGATGGAGCTTGTCAGATTAGCAATTGGAGCAGGGTAAATATCACTGCCATATTGTTTTTTGAAGCACAAAGAACCCCCTTTGTATAACACGTGTGCATATTTAATCGTTTAAAACAAAACAGCTCAGCAGAAGGTTGGCTGGTGGTTGTACCTCGAGCAGAGTGGCCATTGCCTGAAGGCACGTTTCTGCTTTCCTCATAATAAGGAACATTAGCAACCAGTGGCTCGAGAAAGGCAGAGTCAAATAAGTCTCCTGGGGCCCAGCCGGCCACATGAAGTGAGAGCCGTTAGACACAGCAATGAGATTACTGCTCCAGAAAGGGTTTACCACATATATTACCACATAGACTTTACAGGGCTGCCAGCTCACTCAACTTACAAATGTCAAACATGATTTAAAAGGTTATTATACTCTCAAGGGGGGAGGAGGATGATTTTCCATCACTGAAATTTCTATTTCATTCTGGTGCACCCATAGTGCATCTCACAAACTCCAATATTGCTAAATAACCTGCTTTTATCTTTAATACGTGTTTTATGGACCTTAAATTGGAAGAACCATTTTCACTTTATTTGTATGAGAAAATTTGATCTTTTCTAGTCCAGTAACAGTGCGATAAATTTGGTATGTGCATCTTGTATTGTGCTTAGAAGATTATTCTTACAAGGGGCGTCAATCTATTTGCAACGTGTCAGTTAGGGAGAGGATACGTAGGTAAATGTAGTTTTTGGCAAATGCATCTGTAAGTCTGCAGTATTTCACACTAAACTGATCAGATGCAGTTCTCGATATTGCATTATTTACATCTCTTCAGGTTTTGTTATAACTGGTCTTTAAAGAGTCTACTTTCCCAGCTCTTCGACTCCCCTGGGAATGCTTATTGCTCATAAGGACTCTATCAGTTGTCTTCAGTAATGAGTTAATTTAAGCAGTTACGTTTGAAAAGTTGCTCAATAAAAAGTAGATGGCTGTTTTGCTTTGATTTTATGGAGATTTTGACCCTTGTTTTGCAACATTTGAAAAATAAATAATCTTCGAGTGTAGCTGTTAAAATATACAATAAACATCCAATTGTCACTGTGGAATTTTTAAACACTGCATTCCTACAAGAGGTGTAAACCAAGGAATTTCAGCTGCCCTTCTGGAAGCATGCCTCATTTGATTTCCTAGCGGATACCCTGATTGCTTTTCTTAGTGGTAGACTATAAAACTGAAGGTTGCCTACATATCCACGTCCCGGAATGTGCCACGCACAGCCATACGTCAGCACTATAGGCTGACACATGGTGGGATGGTGTTCTCAGATGGGACGTAAAAAAGGATAGAAGAGTATAGTCTGTGGTGTTGAGATGTTGTTGGTTTCTCCCTTTATCTGCCACTCCAAAACATTACATTTAAATCTGTGAATTCACATTGTCAAAATTGAATTAAAGCCTATGGTAAAAAACAAAACAAAACAAAGCATAAACATCCTCAGCTTGAAGGATAACATCCTTCAGGTTCAGTTTCTACTTTAAAACGATTGTTTGCTGTAAGTACAGAAAAAGCCACACACGCACACACATGCAAAAAGAAAGAGAAAGAAAACAAACAAAAAACTACTTTGGATTTCGAAAAATTGCCGAACTTCCATGTAAAAATAAAACTTAAAATTTTGAATTTTTCCAGTTTTTCAGATAGAGTATTAAATTAGTTTTATAGCATTTAAATGAGAATGAACCTGACTATTTACCTAAGGATTTATGTGTGTATGTATCCCTTATGCTTTTTTAGGAAAAAAATTTTTGAGGAATTTATGTTGTATATATTTATTTCAGGTAATTTCTTTATTGTTATAAAAATAAATCAGTAAGACACATTATTTTGGGTTGAGGAAATAATGAGAGCATCCTATTTTCCCTTCTTTCACATAGTCACAATAGAAATAGAATAAATATTAAATGAAAATAAATATATTTTCTACTTCAGTTTTCAAGTTTGCTCAAATAGTAAATAGTGTAATAATGTATGCATTTATTCAGTAACCAATGATATATTTATGTAAGTATTGGATTTCAAAAGAATCCTGTTTAAATAAATTTCAAAATATTATTTTATTCTAATTGGGTAAAAACTTCCTTTCACAAAATTCCACGTTTGTTTGTTTGTTTGGGAGCTCTCTTGGTACATATAGAATACAATTTGATTAATAAAATATAACTCCATCTACATCTTTTTAAAGCATTCAATTATTTGGGGAAAGCAGTATATAGGTATACAGTCAAGATTATAAAGTATAATTGTTAATATCATGAACTACATCTCACATTAAATTGCAATGTGTTCCTTCCATAACAAAATCTTAGCACCTGTTAAATGTACATTTAAAAAATGCAATGTGACACTATTTCAAGAGGTAAGTTCACTAATAGATCAATAAACTATTTTCTGAAAGCCAAATTGAGTTTTGAAAATAAATCATTCTTTGAAAAAGATGGAGACATAAACCACCTAACATAAAACTTGTTTATGTCAGTATGTATGTGGGAGAAATTTACCTTCTTGCTATGGTTCTACAATAACAAAAATTCTTGATTGAGATCTCACAGTTTAGTACAAGAATTAGAGATGTGTGCTCTCCTTTCTCCTAGAAACCTTGTTTTCAAAAGTCATTACATCATTTATTTAGAAACCTTAGCTTGAAAATCAAATGTCATACTGATGTTTTGCTCCCATCAGGAACCAAGGCATCATGTATGAAAGACATTATCTCTGCACTTGACGATATAGAGTATTGCTTTTCTCTCTAGCTATCCTTGAAAAATGTTCAATAATGCATCCTCACCACCTCCTCCTCAACCTCAAAATGGATACCTTGTCACCTTAAATATCTCATTTTGCAAAACAATAGCAGCAGAAAGAACTTCTGTTGACTGTCTAGTGGGCATAGTGCCTCATGCTTCTGGAAAGATTCTGTCATCTACACTCTCCTGGAAGAAGTCACTGGATGATGATGAAAGGCTCATGAAAAGGATTGCCAGATTTAACAAATAAAAATATTTGTATTAAATTTGATTATCTGGCAACTCTCCTCCTAATAGCTTGGCTCCCAGATTAATCTCCAGACCAGTATTTTTGGTTTCCTTCCCAGAGGAGTGAAAGTAATTGCCCTGTCTGCAAAAGACAAAATGTAAATCTTTTCATCTCTAGAGATAGTGACCCAGATGAAACATCCTCTGGACAATCCCAGGAAGAATCAAACATTTACATCAGAAAGAACCACATTTGTGTCTGCTCTAGGGATGACACCGATATTTAAAGCAATAAAACTTGAAAAACAGCAAGAGCAGAACTTAGAAGATTTTAATGCTAAAAGTGATTTCCTTCATTCCTGAATATGAACTCTCCTTCTACAGACATTTCACAGTAAAAGAAAATGGGCGAAAAGTAATAGTTAGACATTTGCTCTTTCTTGTATTAAAAAGGGTTGAAAACTTCAAGTTCATTTTCTATGTAAGATGGCCATCCAGACATTCGTCATTCAGAATAAGACGGCCTCTCCTATGATTCCAATGATTTAGAAAAGACTTTCTCCTCTTATTTTACATTTCTCTCATTGGATCACAAACCAGATTTTAAGGACATATACACTCAAATCTGTAGCCCATTTATGGCAACATTAACTGTCTTGTTAGGAAGCTAAATCTAAACATTAAAATTAAGCCCCTATTTATAGTCCGATAGTCTCTGAAAAAAAGTTTTCGATTAAATTATATTCCCTACATGTCTAATAGAGCATTGCAACCAGTTGAAAACCTATCAGAAATTAAATTGAGAAAGGCATTTTTGGAGACCCCTTTAGGAGACATGAACTTCTTTTTTTATGTACCAAGAATACGAAAACAGATAAGCAAGACAATGGCCCCAGTTGCGTTTGGAGTAGCAACTCACTACAGCTGAGGATATATGAGAAGAAAAGATTTTGTCTGTGTCTATGGATCTTGCTTGTCAGGTCAAATCTGGTTCTAGAAAAGACGAAAAAAAAAAAAATCCAGGGAGGCTTAGTGTGTTCTTCAGAAAAACTATGCATTTCTTTCCATTTGAGATGTCTCAAAATTAAATAGTATTGCAAAAATTTATACGATCTTATTTTACTGAAGCTTTGTTTTCAAAATAATTATTCAATATTCTGATAGGTAAAAAATAATTTAGAACAATTCTATATTATATAACAAGATTTACAAATTCAATGTCTTACCACTTAAATATAGAATTTAATGTGGATAGTAGTGATGAGCTTTAAGTGGGGGGAAAAAAAAAAAGCCCATAATGGATTAGTCCTGATACAGCCTTTTGTCATGAGTAAAGAGGCTAATGTAATATAAGCACTCATAAGTAATCAGATGTCTTCTGATGAGTGAATTGAAATGTCATAGCAGAAGTAATCCACCATACATTTTATTATGAATTTTTGTGGGTAGATTTAAATTCATATTCTGACTCATTTAATTTATTGAATCAAAACAAAATCTAAGATGCATGAAAAAATCAATTTTGGTGATAAGAGATTTACCCCGATGTATGTATTCATTTCTAATTTTTCTTCTTTTCCTCATCAGCTGACTAGACTATAATTTGTGTAGTCATTCTTTGCAGCTTTGTTTCTGGTTTTTGCCAAAGGCCACACAACTATATACAGCTAGCATTCCCAACAGTGTTGTATGATCATATGTACACTAGAAATATCTCATTGTTTTCAGTAGCTCTGAGCAAGTGTGTCTTTGATATGATTTCTCAGATTCCATAGGTAAGCAATTTTTTTTTCCGTTCTTTTAATTTGAGAATAGTTGACACACGTTACATTAGTTTCAGGTGTACAACATAGTGATTCAATAACTTACACATTATGCTGTGCCCACCACAAGTGTAACTACCATCTGTCACCATATGCTATTATAATACCATTGACCGTATTCCCTCTGCTGTACCTTTTACTCCCATGACTAATTCATTCTGTAACTGGAAGCCTGTATCTCTCACTCCCCTTCCCCCAATTTGTCTATCCCCCACCCCTATTTCCCTTTCCCCTCACAACCATTTGTTGGTTGCCTATATTTATAGGTCTGATTACACTTTTTGTTTGTTTATCCATTTGTTTTGTTTTCTAGGTTCCACATATAAATGAAATCATATGATATTTGTCTTTCTTTGACTTATTTCACTTAGCATAATACCCTCTAGTTCTATCCATGTTGGTGTAAATGGCAAGATCTCATCCTTTTATATGGTTGAGTAATATTCCTCTGTGTGTGTGTGTGTGTGTACCACATCTTTTTATCCATTCATCTATTAATGAATACTTGGGTTGTTTCCATATCTTGGCTATTATAAATAATGCTGCAGTAAACCTAGGGATGCACATATCTTTTTGAATTAGTGTCTTTTTCTTTGGGTAAATACTGAGAAGTGGAATTACGGGGTCAGATGGTATTTCTGGAGTTTTTTTGTTTTTGTTTTTTTTAACGATTTTATTTATTTATTTGAGAGAGAGAGACAGCCAGCAAGAGAGGGAACACAAGCAGGGGGAGTGGGAGAGGAAGAAGCAGGCTCCCAGCAGAGAAGCCTGATGTGGGGCTCGATCCCAGAACGCCGGGATCACGCCCTGAGCCAAAGGCAGATGCTTAACGACTGTGCCACCCAGGTGTCCCATTGGTATTTCTGTTTAGTAGTGGCTCTACTAATTTATATTCCCACCGTCAGTGCATGAGAAGGTTCCTTCTTTTCCTCAGCTTCACCAACATTTGTTATATCTAGTCTTTTGATTCTGACTATTTTGACAGGTATAAAGTGATATCTCATTGTGGTTTTGACTTGCATTTCCCTGATGATTAGTGATGTGGGACATCCTTTTGTGTGTGTTGGCCATCTGTATGCCATCTTTGGAAAAATGGCTGTTCAGGTCCTCCTCGCCTTTTTTAATTGGATTTTTTGGGTATTTTTTTGGTGTTGTATTATATAAGTTCTTTATGTATTTTGAATATTAACCCCTTACTGGATATATCATTTGTAAATATTGCCTCTTTTTCGGTAGTTTGCCTTTTTGTTTTGTTGATGGTTTCCTTTGCTGCACAAAAGCTTTTGATTTTGATATTGTCCCAATAGTTTATTTTTCGCTTTTGTTTCCCTTGCCTTAAGAGACATACCTAGAAAATTGTTGCTATTGCCAACATCAAAGAAGATGAGCCATATTTTTGTACAACAGTATTTTCCAACATATAGTCAGATGGTGAAGGTCATCATTATCTTTGGTGTGAATATAATTGTTGAAAATATTTTGAAGTCACTGGGTCAATAATTAAGAACAAAGAATTAGTCAATATTTAATAAAAGTCCTTATACAGCAGTCATCATGGCCATCATTATTCCCCACAGGACGATGGAATTCAACCAGATTCACTTGAATAAAACAAAACTAATTTCTCAAGTTTCTTCTCTTTGTTTGATAGGATATACCTTAATTTTGATCACTAACTCTTTTCCATAACCAATTGTTCTTTACAAATAACTATCTCACTTTCTCATCATGCTCTCTCAAAACAATTCAGAAAATTTAGTTTTCAAAAATTTTACCTTCTTTAGTAGTTATTCATATATATGAAAGACAGTCAAACTCCAGATTTTCTTCAGTTTATTTTTGTAACATTTGATACTACATAAGTAAAAACAAGTACAGAAATGATTTGTTTATTGAGTAATTTTGTCATTACATACGTAGGCTATGTTTTTAATTGTTTTCATTTTTATTGAGATATAATTGACATATAACGTTACATTAATTTCCTGTGTACAACAATGGTTCAATATTTGCATACACTGAGAAATGATTACCACAATAGGTCTAGTTAACATCAGTCACCATACATAATTACAATTCAATTTTTTCCTGTGATGAGGGGCACCTGGGTGGCGAAGTCGTTAAGCATCTGCTTTCGGCTCAGGGTGTGATCCCGGTGTTCCAGGATCAAGCCCTACCTCAGGCTCCTCCGCTGGAAGCCTGCTTCTTCCTCTCCCACTCCCCCTGCTTGTGTTCCCTCTCTTGCTGGCTGTCTATCTCTGTCAAATAAATAAATAAAATCTTTAAAAATAATAATAACAATAATAATAATACTTTTGTCCTGTGATGAGCACTGTTAAGATCTACTTCCTTAGCAACTTTCAAACATATAATATAGTATTATTAACTATGGTCAACAGGTAGTACATTTGATCTCTATGACTTATTTTGTAGCTGGAAGTTTGTACGTTTTGATTCCATTTACCCATCCCCCCATACTGAGCTATTTCTAAAACAACCTGGGGACACCTGGATGACTTTTGATTTCAGGGCCATGAGTTCAAGCCCCATATTGGGTGTGGAGCCTACTTAAAAAAACAAAACAAAAACAAAAACCTGTTAGTGGCTTCAGGTATGTTTTGATCCCCATTATGCCTCGTATCACCCATGTATTGTTTGCAAATGATAAATTTTATCTGTATTACCTGGAAGTATTTTATGAAGCCAGGTTTCTAAATGCCCTTAGAAGAATAGAAAAATTGGGGTGCCTGGGTTGGTTAAGCATCTGCCTTCAGCTCAGGTCACGATCCCAGGGTCCTGGGATTGAGTCCCACATTGGGCTCCCTGCTCAGCGGGGAACCTGCTTCTCCCTCTCCCTCTGTCTGCTGCTGCCCCTGCTTATGCACTCACTCTCTCTCTTTCTGTCAAATAAATAAATAAAATCTTTTAAAAAAGAAGAAAAATAGAAAAATTCACATTCCTGTGTCTAACCCAGGACACAAGAGAAAGTGAATGAGTCCTTTTTGTCTTACCTTTCAGTTCACACATAAACCTTTATGGAAGCAGTAAGACGGTAAAATAGAAACCTATATCTCTTTTAAGAATTTTGAGTGAGTGTGCCTAGAAAAGTCAGATAATTCATCATTTTTGTCCTCTGGCCTTATAATATAAAAGATAGGTTCCTCACACAAGCTGAAGAGTTTGATGACTGTCTGTTTTCTTATGTGAATCTTCAACTATCTTAAGTGAGAAGTACACATAGTTTGTATTATTAGTGAGTGAAAATTGTCTACCCTGAGCAAAGAGAGGAAACTGTCCTTCTTCTATCATGTGAATGAAATGAAAACCGCACTTCAGAATTCAGTATGTCAAGTACTCATGAAAATGATTCAACACACACTTTTTTTTAAAATTCAGAAATCTTAATTATCACCAAATCTATAAATCTGCCTTTATCCGTCTGCCTGATGGCTTTTAGAGTCATGCTTAATTTCACAGCTGACAGTACGAAGCTTATCTTCATTTTCAAAAATGTCTAATTGGAACCTAGCAGCTGTTTTCACTAAAAGAAAATGCCTCTTACGTGAAAATGATATAACCTACTCCACCCTCCATCAAGGAAAGATTAAAGGAACAAGATAAAGCATTCGTGTACATATATTATTTCAAGTACCAATTTTTATTTTATCAGTCAAGATGGGTTAGGGGTCCTGTGGTAACAAACAGTCTGAAATTTCAGTGATTTTCAAGGCAAAAAAAAAGTTTTTGTCACTCCCTTGGGTTAAATAGTTATTGCAAGCCAACTGGGTCCTTGACTTTCCATCACTGTTGAGGGTGAAGGAATGTTGACACCCTATGACAATGGCAGAGGGAAAGGAGAGTTCCAGAGGCTGTGCATCAACATAAATGCTTTAGTCTGTAGTAACACACATGCCATATTCTCTGTCAGCTCATGGGCTGCAACAAGTCACGTGCCCATACAAAACCACAATGAAGTCCGACGGCAGTCTAGTCGTGTATATGGAAGGAGGGGACAGCGGCAACCATTTAGCATACTATGATAATGATTATACAGATATTAACTACAAATATCCAACCCCAGTATAGACCCATTTCTACCCACTTTATTTAGTCTAGGAGCTGATTTGACTCCATATTTAATCTATTGACCTTTTAAAAACTAAATCTTGCCTTGGCCTCATTTTCTTTCAACAGGGTTCTCTTCTATCTATTATTGATGTGTGTGTTTATTCATTTGTTTGGTTGTGGGAGGTTTTGTTTTGTTTGAAGGTGTTGTGTCTCAGGACAAAACAAACATTAGTCAATATGTCATTAGAAACTAAGCCCAATAATTATGACATTGATTCAACAGGATTAAGATTTACACATAAGATCCCGCTATCAAAGAGTTCAGGGATATTTCCTGACCATTTCCTGAGACTTAACAGTTTCTGTGTTTTGCATGTCATGTTGTAAGTATTGGAGAGAATAGACCATGAATCATAGAATACTATCGCAGGGCTGACAAGGAAATGTTAAAAATGTGTCATCTACTTTTTGTATTTCAACAAGATTGTACACAAAGCAACATATGTCAGTCCACCTTGGGTGGGAGGGCCGACAGAGAAATTGTTATCATGCAGTTGTTTTATTCAGTTCATTGGAAACACTCACACATCATACTGCCATACGGAATATGGTCTTAGCTTATTTATTAAAAATAAGCCTTTCTTTTGACCTTTTTGACTCAATGTCAGTAGTAGATTTCTTTTTTTTTTTTAACACCAATTTTCAAATTAATCTGTTTGGCCATTTTATATTTACCTGCCTCGTTAGATCATTAGCATTATTTTGTAAGTGCAGGGACATTCTAAATACTAATAGTAACAATAACAATAACAATAATAATAATAAATGTGTATAGGGAGAAGAGTACGAAACCACATTACTGTGACTTATAAAGTTACTTCATGTCTCCAATTCTTTGTTTCCTTTTTTGTAAGATGGAGAAACCAAAATTGACCTTTACAAACTAATGCTGTGAACTTGGAACTGCATGAAGGTCTTGTTTGCAAACCAGTCTTAGTGCAACTACATAAATAGAAGCATTGTAAGTGTGACGGTATATAAACAAGCACACAATTTTAAATGGAAATTAAATTTCACTATTCAGATCACATTGATTTTATCTGATCAAACTGCTCTCACATATTTGAGTTACAAGGTCCAAGGGTGAATGGCATTCTGTGATGAATTCCAACAAGTCTGGGCTTTCCTTAATCAAATTTTACAGTATTAGACCAAACAGTGAATGCCTATGAAGTTGACTTGTTTGTCTCTCTTTATCTTTGGGATGCTTAATCTAATAAAATCATAAAATTTAAGAGCTAGATGGGACTTTGAGTTTATATCTTCCACTTCCTTACATTTCAGAAAATCAGGCTGTTATCAGTTAGGGATTGTATTCAGCTGTGAGTTAAAGATATCCAAGAGTTCATGTCATAAAGAAAATTTGGATTAATGCACCCAAGGTGTTTGCAAGTTTTTTTTGGACTTCTCCTCATAATTGTCTACATGGTTTGCAAGAAGGTCCTCACAGCATCCTATTTACAGAAAAATGAGAATGACGAAAAGCTAAAGGGTAAGTGGATAGTGAGTCTGTCCCCTTTGAAAAAGGGTCAGTGTTTTTGCCTAAAGTCTTTACCCAGCATATATTACAAGGCCTCACATTGCAAGGAAGGCTGAGCAGTGTAGTTTTGTCACTGCTTATTATGCCCGCCCCCCAAACTAAGGTTCTATTAATAAAAAAGAAAAGGAAAATAAAAGCACTACACCAAAAACTGGTGGTCTCTGCCAAAGAGGCCTATTTTATCATAATGGATAATAATAGTATAATATTTCTATTACTTATAATTGCTATTTCCCTGGGCTGGAATCTCACCAAACCAGAGTTATAATTAACAAGAAACAGTGTAAACTGAAATTATACGTTAGAGTGAAACTGACTTAAGTTCACACCAGGTCCCTGCCATTTCTGCAAATTACTTAACATCTCTAACCTCAGTTTTTTGTAAAATAAGATGGCATCTTCTTCACAAGTTCAAGTCCTAAATTAGACAATACATGCACAGTTGAATGATGAAACACAATGCCTAGAATACAGTAATCACTCTGTAAGTAGGGGGTGCTGCCACCAACCAATGAATGTTTTTTCTACATTTTATGATTAAGAAGTTAAAGATTATTGATGTTTTATTGAAATTAATGTCAGGGTAATAATAATTATCAATTATTGTACTTCAGGTTATCAGAATGACTTTGGTGTCTTTAAGGTTCTTCTCTAAGATGAAAGTGGTTATCATTCATCTTCTATCAATCTCTATATTTTTCCATTTATATCTGTGGATGTATCTTCTGGAGACATGACTAAGTCAATGATCTTGATTAGCCTGTGTTCCTTGTCCAATATTATAATACCTGGAAAGTAATTATGTTTCTATTTTTCATTTTAATTTGGTCTTACTTCATTGACAATATGGGTACCAGCCAAGTCCATTATGAGCTTAATTGCTCACATATCATGTGTTCAGAAATCCATCCTTTGAATCTGAAGAAAGCAAAAGATGAATCCACAGAACTCTGATGCATTTATTCATATTAATTTAATTATGGGCAGAGAAATAACAATTTTTTATATTCTGTATTTAATATACTTCTTTTATGCCTGGGAATATAGATTCTTATTATAATGACTTCAGTCACGGATCAGGTGTACCTATAGAAATTTCCTAATTTAAGTAGGAGGAGGTTTTGTCCTTGGACCTGCCTAGACTTGCTGCAAACAGATACCTATGTGACCGTGCTGATTGACAGAACAAGCATTGACTATCTATACACCCTAAGCCTTTGGTCATTGAGATTGATCCATTTGAAATCTGTCCATGGGCTAGGGAGTTTGTACTACAACGGACGCTTCTATTGGTAAGACAGCTTTAGTTGAAACCTCTGAAGAATGTAGGGAAACAGGAAAAGAAAAAGAAAAAAAAGGCTCTCTAGTATCTTTTTCCACTATCACTAATGGCTGGGGCTGGCAGTGGTGGTGAATGGCGATGCTGAACATGGCTTTTCTTTTTTCCCTGTAAAATTTCAATATGAAATTATTCAAATGATACTCTGGGTGGGTCATAATGCCTTCATTCACCAGTTATATGTGAGATAAATTCAAATGGAAGTGAAGTGGCTTCCATTCACCCATTTGTATTTTACATAGCAATTATAGAATCTGTTGAGAATGTTGCTTATCCTCTTTTTTCCTGATGCTGTTTAGTCTGCCCCCAAGTGGTGGAGAGCTGAGAACCTGGAAAGATAGTGTGGTCAGTTCATGACTTAGGCTTACTGCATTTGTGTGCCTGACGGATTTTTGTTGGGATAGAAGAGCTGAACAATTAGAAATTTATCACATATAATATGAATTCATCTGTTCAAATCATAGCAGTGTAATAATTTTTGAAAGTATGTCTGTGTATTTTAATTCACTACACTAAGTAAATAAATTTCAAGCCATACAGTCATGCTCTTTGAAATACATAGTTCTAAAGGTTTTATTTTGGGCTCATTCTCTTCTTCCCTCCCTACTTGTTTTACAACCCTTCTTCTCACTATGGGCTTATACTAGAAGACGTTTTTCTGCTTGATTTCTAGCAGTTTCTAGCTGGTACTGTTGAATTTTAATATTCAGTTTGAATCAGAACTCTTACCTTTTTCAAGTTCTTAAGAGCTCTCTTTTGTCTCATTTTTAAACATGGCCTTTGGGGAATGGCAACGATTGTGACAGATGGTAAAGGAATAAGATTGCACTTTGGTGCTGCTTCTGTCTTTTGCCTCTGATCTCTTTGCACTTTCTCAAGGCAAATTATAGATTTTCCTTTGCCTCTAGAGGGACGCAAACAATAGTTGCCAGTTGTATGGTTCTGTGTTTCTAGCTCTTAGAAAACAGGGCTCTTACTTGATTAAACATTGTAATCATGTTTGTTGTTAATAAAGGATACTGATTAGTATGTTGACCAAATACCTGAGTAGACAAGGATGGGGACTTGTTGAATCATGAGGGGGGAGAAATAATTCTTCTTTGTGAGTTTGAAAGTAGCTTCCCTCTAGTGGTCAAACGTGGTATTTCACTTATAGACTACGATCCAAACAATTTTTGAAAACTTCCTTTCATTACATTTTTAAAAAACATTATCTGATATGTATAACTTATTAAATATATTAAAGAATGTGGCTTACAACTAAAATTGAGTTCCTTAAAACTTAGGAATCTCTTCAATTATTAAACTAAATTTCAGAAATGAAAAAAATAGACAAGAGTACTTTATTATGCATTTGTTCTCCAGTAACCCGCAATTATAACACATAATTCCAACTTAAAGGATTCTTTTTTTTTAAGATTTTATTTTTATTTATTCGACAGAGATAGAGACAGCCAGCGAGAGAGGGAACACAAGCAGGGGGAGTGGGAGAGGAAGAAGCAGGCTCATAGCGGAGGAGCCTGATGTGGGGCTCCATCCCATAACGCTGGGATCACGCCCTGAGCGGAAGGCACACGCTTAACTGCTGTGCCACCCAGGCGCCCCTAACTTAAAGGATTTTTATTGACTAACAAGATACTAAAATGGGTCTGGATATTTTTCTTGTTTATTAGATGTGTTTAAAGTAATTAAACAGTGTAAGTGTCAAGTTGTGTGATAGATATATTTGCAGGGCTTTTCTATATAATTGAAATATTTCAGAATGATAAAAATTTCAGAGAGAGGTAATACAATCACTAGATAGTTAAAATTTTAGCATTAGAATTCAAATGGCACTTGAGATGAGTACAGAGTTGTAATTATAACTAGAGTTTTTTTTACATTCACTTATCCAGTTGGAAAGTATTTAAGCAATACCAAGAATGTGCTATACCCTAGACAATGTAGAGGAAATAAAGCAAGATGAACGAGAGGCCAGGGAACAGATGACTAAGAGATGAGACAGAATCAGTGGAATTATCTATAAAGGATGAGAGGAGTATACCAAGGATAGAGTGGCCACTGTCCTGAGTGCCAGGGAGGACAGTGAAGCACAGAAGAGTGGCTGAATTGATCAAGAGATTGGGCACAGGTGTTACCAAAGCAGAAAGAGTTTCAGGGAACGGTTGTGAGCAATCAAGGAGAATGCGGCTTCAAGTATAGAGGACTAATCTGGGCAGAGCTGAATGGAGTACTTGCCTTCGTAATTTTCCTAAAGCAAAGGTTTCATAGCATGATAAATTATCAAATGGGAGAAGAGGTTTTTTGGTCCCTCGGTGACACCCACACATGAATATGAATAATCTTACAAAATTAGGGATTCATTCTATAATTGACATTTTTGGTAAAATGACATTTTTGTGTATAGTTTGATTTCTTAACCTAGTGTTTTTTGGAAGGAGTTACATTTCTCACTCTACTCTATGACTTAAAGGAAACATAGAATGAGGAGGTACTCAGATTTGAAGTATTGCTGAGAAAATTTGCCTCCACGGAGGTCATGGTGATGAGAGTGTTAGCACAATCAAAGCTTTGGTTTCATTCTGAAGTCAATTGGAAGTTATCAGTTCTAATTGCAAGTATTGTTTACTTAACATACTGGTCAATAAAGCTTTTAGTGGCAAGTTTGCACATTGATGTGAAGGAACATAAAACTCTGAAGATAAGATCAGAAGCAAATTTAGCAAGTAGATGACCAAGAGCTAGGCCACCATAAGTAAAGAAATGGTGATGTCAGGAGATATATGAACACCTATTTAGATAATATCGTTAATTGATTCAATTGGCTATATTGTATGCATATTCTATAGATATTTTCAAGCTGGAATATTACAATCTCTCAGATTTTCATTATGAGCCTCTCTCTCTCTCTCTCTCACACTCTCTCTCTCTATATATACATGTATATATGTATAGTACCCTTATACCTGCCAATTATACCTATATATGTTGTATATAGTGTGTATATATATATGTACATTATATATATGAAGTATATATAATGTGTGTGTATATATACACATATATGTATATAATAATTACAGGTATGAAAAATAGGCATAATTACTTGCATCAATAAAGTTTTATTACCCATGTCCTTAAATATATTCTCTATACTGGACACCACCCATGCTTATCCTCACTTTCACTACCCAAAGATCTCCAGCTGCCCAGGACTGTCATATTAACCTTTCCTTGGAGATGCTCTCATGCTCTTGACTTTTCTCATCTGCTTTCCTGAGTTGAGACTGAATTGTCTCTTACAGCTGTTATTTCAAGCCCCCAATATAAAGTATATGATGAGATCAAGTATGTGATCTGAGGAGCTACTCCATGCTAATAGAGTAACACATTTGCATTTTAACCTGTGCCTTCTCCTCCAATTAACTGAAAGGAATAGTTTTTTCCTGAAGAAAATGTGCCATTTGATTAAGAAAATTCATGTCAAATAATTTTGGCATTACTTAATCACATCAAGTACCTACCTTTGGAATCCACATGTGTGTAAAGCTGAACTTGTACCTGATAAATATTTGCAATACTGACAGTTGTTTTAAGAAAGATTCTTTCGTTTGCTTTTATAAATGAAACTCCTGAGGATGGTTACAAAGCCCCTTGTTTCATTCTCTCTCTCTCTGTCTCTCTCAATCATGCACACACATACACACACATGCACTCACATACACATTTTCATGCTTTGAAAGAACTGTGTTAGACAAAGGATGTTATGAGTAGACTTGGAAATCACTTGGCATTTTTGAGATTTGCCAAACAGCTTGAGATATTTTAAAATATTTTTGTTCAATCAAATCCCAAACATGTTTTTCCAAGTGCTTTTTTAGGTCAATTTTTATAAGCATGTGTAATTTCAAGGAAATTTAACCCATATGTTTGTTTCTGTTACCATATATTCAAATTGATTTATAGCACAGATGTAAGTTTTCCTTTGACACTGGTATATGAAGAAGGTGAGGGAGACTTGCAATTTGCTGCACAGGAAAGTCCACGGTGAGACTTTAGATTAATGATCATAGACTATAACCCAGTTCTAACCCCAACACACTCTTCATGATAAAAGTCACAGGGGACTGTCTGTAAGTGTCAGCAAAGGATGAGATCCAGGGACTGCAGTATGGTGATGAATGTAGTTTCCTAGCATGGGCTCAAAAGATGGAACTCTGATTGGTCATTGTACAGCACTATGGGATTGAAGCCCTTAAATGCTACCAAAGTTCTTTGCCAAGTGTAGTGAAAAACTGGATCTATGAGCAGCGATATTTACTGGCAAAATAGGACTGAGAACAGCCAACACATTCTATTATTTTTTGTGGCATAGAGCCTAGAAATTGGCTTGTTGATGGTAAAGTTGAAACATAGTCAAAATTTCACAATACTTCATAGGCATAGCAAAAAAAGTGGATCTTTTAAATGAGCATATGTATTAACTGGCAACTAGTCTTAAAATTAAACAAAGAGAGAAAATCTCTAATAAGACTCTTGGATTCAACCAATATGTCACCATAGAGGTAAATGATACTTGCCATTACAAAGATGCTGTGGGTGAAAATGGATAAGAGCAGGGTATCAGGGTCAGTGCCAAGTGGAAGGAAATTAAAGTGTAGTTATGATATAAGGGGGCAGACATAAGTAATTCTGAAAGCTGTAGCATTTAAGAAGTAAACAAGAAGTGGTTCATAAGCATCGCAAACTAGAGTTAGTAATCACAGGTGTACTGATGTCTGAATCTATACAAATTCTTGTAACGTTTGCAGGGTGAAAATATGCTCTCTGATCCTAAATCTTGGGCCTCATAGAGAAAATGAACCTGTCTAGCAGAGGGAGGAGTTTCAGTGATGGAAGAAGTCAAACAACTTACTTGAACTCCTAGAGCCACCTTGGCTATTCTGCTTTGGGGTTTTTAGCAATGTTATGGCATCTTTATGAACGTTACCTTATAGGATGGTAGTTATACCAGGGCAGACCCAACCAGGAATTTGACAACCACACCACACTTTGACTGGACTGACATTTCCTTAGCAGTAACAAGCTGACACTGTCTGTGGCCATGGGGGCCCTTGGGCTTGATTTAAGAGCACTGATGTTGACTGCTTGTTATTTCATATCTAAGAGCTGTCAAGAGGCAACTGATGTCAGCATAAAATCATTTGATAGCTCTACATCTTGGGCAAAATGTGAACCTATCGATGTCCATAAAGTAGCCATCAAAGTCTTGGAATTGGGGGTGTCGATAATTGAGAATAAAAATTCACCTGGCTTATTGTAGCGTAATCCTTTGTTTTCAATTTGGTTCAGATAAATATGAATTGTAACCAGCTGTGGGGCTCTTTGTGGTGGCATTTATTAAGCTGCATGCTCATGTAATCCTCACAACAATCTTACAAGATGAATAGTATTATTTTGATCTTCATCTGACAGGAAAGATTACACTCCTTGAAGGCAGTTAGAACCAGGATTCAAATGCAAACAATCTAGTTCCAGGGTCCATGCTTTCATTGAGTTATATTGCTTCTCTCATGGAATCGAAAATTCTAGATTGATAGAATTCTTTCATTGAGCCTCAATTTATTTATTTTTAGTTTTTTAGTTTTAGTGCAAGAAAATAATTGTTCATTTCATCCAAGGAAAATAGCAATTAACAATTTGTGCTGTCTGAAAAATATTCACTGAAAGTTAGGATTTTGATCATCCTCAAAGCTTTTCTGGAGCAAGCGTGTATCTGATGGGATGATTCTAATCATAAATGGAACTCATTGCAGCACATAGATTAACACGTTCTTTGAGAACATTAAAAATTGGTAGAGTAGTAAATAAATGTGTGAGGACTTTTGTGGTTAATACAGAAAATCTCAGTAATTGGCAAAGTAAGCAAGAAATAATATCTAATCTATAAATTGTAGCTCAGTTTGCCATTCTGTTTTACAGATTATTTATTTTTAACCATAGTGATCATTTGCAAATGCAGCCATTTTCTAAAGAATGTATTTGACCATTTCTTAAAATCATCTCTAAACTCTAAAGCCTTTTCATGTATAAGGTTTTTGCATATGCATGGATGTTGTTTTGTGTTGTTTAAAAATACAACCTTTTTATGTTTCCTGATTAACCTGAACAATGGAAGATGACAATTTAATTTTGAGAATGTGTTTATGTGTATGTGTATGTGAGTGTGTGTGTTTCTTTTTTTTCAACCAAATCACAGAGATCTAGCAGAATTCTGATTCTCTAATTCTAGCTCAGCATATAGCAATTGAAAGCATTTAGTTGTGATTAAAACAGATTGAAGGAGATAATCCCTCTGAGAAAGCAGCTTCAAATAGCTTAGCCCTGCTTCTTCAGGGATAAGAATTAACACAACACAAGCTAATTCCTGCAAAGTCTCCCCGGTGGTGCGAGAGGCACCCCTCATTTGCTGTTTTTCCTCCTTGTTGGGTTTTATTCGAATTCCTCCTCCATGGAAATTCCGCTGGCTTGCTCATTCTCTGTAGAACCGACAATCAGCCTCTTGCTTTAACTGATGTGGTGAAAAGTACTTCATATCATAAAGGAAGAGAGTGTAGACTGTTTCCAGTTTACAATTGAAACATATTTTAAAAGCCCATGGGTAAGTCATAGACAACTTGGAACTTGGGATGTCATTTACCATAAAAATATTGTTCTGTAGGGGGTGCCTGGGTGGCTCAGTCGGTTAAGTGTCTGCCTTCAGCCCAGGTCATGATCCCCCAGAGGTCCTGGGATCCAGCCCTGCAGCGGGCTCCCTGCTCAGCGGAGAGTCTGCTTCACCCTCCCCCTCTGCTCCTCCCCCAGTTCCTGCTCTCTCTCACTGTCTCTCTGAAATAAATAAATAAAATCTTTAAAAAATATATATTATTCTGTGAGAATGGGTTTCCTATAAGAATTGGGTTTTCTGAACAGCCCTCCAAAGCCTATTTAACCTATAATGTAGCTGAATATACTTATAACTAGTACTATCAAAGTCTAACCTCTTTGTATAATAATAGTTCTATAAGAATACTTCTAATCCATGTTGTAGATCCAGTATTGGAGGGGAAAATACCTTTTCTTCCTTGGGAATACCCTCAGTCGTCTCATGCAGTGTATCATTCCTAGGAGCAGAGACACGGGCAGGTCTATACCTTCTGGGAGTGGTGTGCTGGACCTCGGAGAAACACAGAGAACTATGTTGAGGATAATTTATAGATTGAGGTTTTCTTATTTCCTTATCCCTTGTCCATTGTTGCAACCTCATTTTGCAGATTGAGACCATACCCTTGAGAACAGGAACCATGTATGGGGAAGAGAAGAGGGAGGCACAGGCAGGGACCCCACTTGTCAAAGTCTGA
The DNA here is from genome assembly GCF_002007445.2 of Ailuropoda melanoleuca. Taxonomy (NCBI): domain Eukaryota; kingdom Metazoa; phylum Chordata; class Mammalia; order Carnivora; family Ursidae; genus Ailuropoda; species Ailuropoda melanoleuca. The sequence goes on from NC_048218.1 coordinate 28,995,505, forward strand.
CAGCATATTTCTGGATCGTGGCAGCACATGGGGCAATATTTCTGAAATTACATTTAGTAGCTACATTTACATGCTATATCAAACAGTGAAGGACTGGAAATGTTCCGTTGTACCCACCTCATTCTGCTTCTCCCTCTATCCTCTCTACACGCCCCTTACTCCCCCACCTCCCCTCCCTGCTGCAATTGCCATAAGCCTTTTCCTCTCTGGTACACCCATAACCTGTGATGATGAGACACACAGGAAGCTACCATAAGGACTCAATGAATTGAGTAATTAACCACATGCTGCCATTGAGTTTATGAATAAAGTTTGGCCGCATTGTGAAGCAAATTAATATTTTAAAACATGGAACCAGTTTGCTATGTCAGTTTTTTATGAGCTGAAACATATCCTATGTTCCTATCCTATCAGGTCATATCCTATCAGGTCACACTATTAAGCCCGAATTTATTGACTGACAGCATCTAACCAAATCTAAAGTTTTAATCTAGCTTTTTAAAAATATGAATCACCTGCCAGCATTTCATCATTTTTCTATATACCCTTTGCTATGCTATTATGTGGCAATTGATCTGCTGTTTAATTTACAGTAATGATGATGGGCTAGCATTAATAATAATGGCATATGTTAAAAATGTAACAGGGCACTTCAATGCAATAAAAGAGATAGATATATAGTTTAAAACCTTTTAACACTATGTTACCCCTGCTAATGTTTCACAACACTTTATACTCTGGGAAAAAAAAAAAGTGGCATAAAAATAGCATGTGAAGTGTTATTCCCACATGCTGTTCTTGGTCTTTGGCAGGCCTGTTTTCTCCGCATTTTCCAAAAATGACAAGAATGCATCCCGTCTGATACATCCTGTGAAAAATTTAAGAGCATATTTGAAAACACAAAATACTGTTTTCATAAACTGCTGAAATCTGTGATAGTTTGGCAGTAATCTCAGGAACAATGCTGGGACTCGGCTCTTTATTTTTTCCTTCCCTTGCATTCTTTTGTCAAAGCCACTGAACTTCTCTATGCGGTATTGCTTTCTGATGTGTTGATCTGAGTTTCCCTAAAACACACATGTTAGTGCCTAAACAGGGTTTGGCAGTTGGATTTTCCACATTAATTAATGATCTAATGTTGATATTGATGGAGTCTTTCTTTTAAGGATAAAAATAAATAATATGAAGCTAATTTGGCATGAAGTAAATCAGCATCGAAGCTTTTAATAAGGAGAAAAATGATGGAATGTGAAATACCAGATGTAAGATTTGCTAGACAGATACATGTGGATAAAATTTTATTGAAGTGAGAGGCAGGAGATTTCTGGGAACTTCTGTTTCTATTTTTATTCTTCTCCTACTGCTTAAGAATTTAAGATTCTCTTCTTGCCCACATGGCCAAATATAACAAATACTACTGATTCTTATGTTCAGACTGATGCAACAACACAAACTCTTGTTTACGAGTCTCCCTTTACACTAAGAGTGATCCTGTATCAATTTATGAGACATAAACATCCTCCAGGCTGCCCTTTGCCCGTAAGTAGAGTAAAAAGCAATTCCAAAAGAGAGAGTTCAGTCTGGTGAAAGTGAGTTCTTTGGCCTTGTCTCGAGTATTTTAACGTTTTTCTGGTTCTCTACTGCCCTGTGCCTTTTGCTGGGTCTATACTTTTCACAAGGCTTAAAAAAGATGTGTATTCACCCAATTTGTACAGCCAATTTAAGGAGTTAAGCAGACCCTGTAATTCCATTGATATAAACTGACCGTGTTGAGGTTATAACCTATGCCTACTTTTAGTATCATGTGAGGGGAAGCCCAATGACATAAGCAATGGGAGCTCATAGTAATGTGTACTGTGCTTGACGTATATTACTTAATTCTCATAACTCTGAAGCTTAGGGGCGTGAAGGAAGGATTCATAGAAATAATAGGAGTTCAGTTAGGCTAACGTGCATAAGCTTTAGCATGAGACAAATTCAAACTGAATTCCTTCTCTACCACTTAGTAATTTTGCTACTTTCACACACACACACACACACGCACACACACACACACACACTAACCTCTTAATATAAGTTAAACCATTGGTCCCCCCCACTTCACCTCAAAGTCCAAATGTAAGACATATTGCAAAAGATGTCACTTAATTTGGTGATTTGGTGTCCATGCTGTGGCAGAGAATGGTCTAGAACTGGGTATGGTTTATGTCTAGTAATTATACAGTATGTCATGAAGGGTCATGTGTAGATTTGAGCAGTAGTACTTATGACCCAACCAGGACCGTGGTAAGGAAGCACATTTAGATAAACGAACAGGGGTAGACATTCATGGAGTGTGTGGAGGAGGTTATTAGAAGATCACTTTGAAGTACAGGTCTCAGGCACAAGACTGAAGAATGGAAAGTTCGGTGGGTGGTCACAAAGGCCTTGAAGGGCAACCAAAGAAATTTCAACTTTGATCTGATGAAAGGTTGTAAAAATGTGTATTTACGGAGCAGTAATATTCTTTGTTTATTTGATAAAGCAGTAGTGCTTTTTTTTTTTTAGTGTTAATGATTCTAAATTCCAACATGAAATAAGTTAGCCATGTGACAGTATTCCTCAATATTTGCTGGACTTGTTTCATCCATTTTTAAAGAAAAGGTAAATCATGTATTATATGCTATCTGATGCAGATTTTTGTCACTCAGCGTGAAAAAGTTAGATGTGTCTACTGTCATCGGAGAGGGTACTGTTGAACTGGCCGAAACAAGAGAGCCACAGGGCATCAGGAATACACATTCTCAGATCTAGATTTCAAAATGTGCCCAAATGTTTGGGATATGACAGAAATGCATTAAGCCCATTAATATGATGATTACCAGAGTGATTTTTTGCTTCTATGTGCTCTGCACTGATTGCTACATAAATCAGATTCAAAATATAAACTTTCGTGTGTAGTGAAAGTGCCAGTGTCTATGTCTGGATTCATAAGCTCCATCTTAGGAACCAGGCAATTTCTGTTTACAGCCTAGTGCCTTAGGGAGACTCTTTAATGAGGATATGTGAAGCCTTTCGCAGTTTATTGTTGATGACATTTCGAGGACACTTGCACTGCAGTTGGGTAGTCTGAAAAACAATAAAGCTGAGTATTTTCTTAGATGTGCCTTATATGCCCCTGAGCATTGTATCAAATTTTATCAGTAATCAAATTTCTACTTGATAGCAATAAAAAGAATCCCTTTTAGCAGCTAAATTCAAATATTTAAGGCAAAGAAAAAAAACACTATTGCAAAGCTGATATCCAGATTTTCTGAGATTCAAAGAATCCCAATTTCACTAGGTATTCAGTTTAACTAAAAGTTACTGCCACTGTTTTCACAAGCTTGAGCTGGCTACCTTTCCGATTAGATATGATATTGGTATAACCGTCGATATTCTTTGTTCTCTCTATTTAAATCCTCTGAAATTGCTTGAAGTATCCCTACCATAGAAATTAAATTAACATGGTTATTCAGATAACAACTGTGGTGTTGAATAAAAGCCTTTATTTAATATTCATAGGCATGATGTGTATTCACCTGTATTGCCGGATACTTTTAAAATGAGAAAAGAAACCAGGTGGTGTATTTGCCTTTGCCTTTGTTTCCATCTGAAATTTTTGTGATCACCTGTCCTTGTCAAAATTATAAGGACAGTGACCCAAAGGATATGGTGGAAGATGAGCCAGTAAGTCTGTGTGGTTAGCACAGTGGCTTCGTCATCTAGGCTGGTCTTCAACTTAGTGGATGGCTTTTTCAGAGGTGCTGTTAATGGAATGTGTGGTTTAAAGTTCTGGAATTGAACTCTGTAGCCTTGAATCCTGACCCCATCAATTTCTTACTATGTATCCTTGACCTAGTTAACGTACTCTCACTAGGCCTTTACTATAAAATGAGCAGTTCCTATTCATATCTTCTTAGATTATCATAATGATGAAAAGAAACTATTCATGATTAAATCAACAAATCTAAAGGTATTTACATTGTAAATACCTTAGCTCTCGTGTGTCACACAAAATTAATAATCAGTATTAAGGGCTATTATTAATATTAGTGTTAGTACAGTTTCATCATCAGAAAGATGCTTGTTGAACACTAGATTAAAACAGAGGGAGATGGTGAGTTTTAATGCAAATTTCACCCAGGCCATGATAAAGTTCCTTGCTTTAATCAGGAAATGTGTCTGATGACTTGCTCCTCCCATTTCTAGCTGGTGTTGAATTAAATCTAAATTCTTGCTCTGAGGTTCCTCTTTTCTATACTCTGTGCAGACTCCTTTCTTTCCCGAAAAAGAATTACTTGACAGGATACAATGCACATGATTACAGTTCTGCTAGTTTAAGCCAGTTTATTATAATGGATTCAGTTGAGGCTTCGTTATATTCCAGCATTAGGCATTTTATTAACTGTGAAGAGGTTGCAGCTTTAGATGTGTTGATTCAATCATGCCTTCTAAAGATGATGTCTGAAACACCTTAATTAAACCTGGCTCTTCCTAAATTTCCTCGGCCACTTCTACTCTATTTCTAATTTTACTCTTAGAAGAGAAGTTGTCTGCTTCTATACAATTGAAAAGATAAAGAATCCTAGATTTTAGTGTGATTGGATTGATTATTATGAACAGAATGCAAGTATCAAAGCTTTTAAGTGAAATGATCTACATGAACAAAAATCTATTCCTATATTTTTGTCATAAACTGGTGATTTGAATTTAGTACATCTGCTTGTGAAGGGAAGTAGATTTGTTATTGTAATAAATAGTGACAAACCATTGCCCACACGACTCTTGAAAACAAACCTGGCAATGAGTTTTATCTCATGTGTTCAAAACTCACCATCACATATGCCTCAATTTCTTACAAATGTTGGTAGACTAGGTTGTTATAACCATCTGCTGTCAAATATGGTATGTAAAACAAAGACCGACTTGTGTAACTCTTTCCTTGCTTCAACAATGAAAATCATCACATTGTTTTTTTTCACGTAATGACGCGTAGTTTGGTGTGAGGTGGACACATTTTAGAGTGCATTCTTTGGGGACGCTTTCTTCTAAAATGTGTTTGAAAAGAGTATTAATCCATCATAGGCAAGTGGAACCAGCAAGCCTCTGATTAGAATGCCTTTCCCAAACACTCAACCATATAAATCCATGCAGATTTAGTAAGATCTCCCTTTTTAAAAATTTTTCTTTTTTTTTCCTTTTTTGGATTTTATTTTATTTTATTTTTTTATTTGAGACAGAGACAGAGTGAGCACAAGCCAGGGGAGGGGCAGAGGGAGAGGGACAAGCAGACACCTTGCTGAGCAGGGAGCCAGATGCTGCCCAGATTGCCCGGATCCCAGGACCCTGAGATCATGACCTAAGCCAGAACCAGATGCTTAAGCAACTGAGCCTCCCAGGCGCCCCCACTCCTTTTTTTTTTTTTAAGGCAGAATCTAAGATACATTCTCCTGCCTACCTATACCTTAAAGTGAATTATCTTGATAAAAATTACAGGTACTTTTCTCCAAATGCCTAGCTGAAGTCAGCTACCCTAAAAGAACAAAAGTTTTAATTGGTAGGTAGGAAGTGATAATTTCAGAACTTTCAGTTGTACTTCGATTCGGCAGGAAGCCAAAGAGAAAAATAAGAATAGTGAGATCAAGGGTTGAAAGAAGTATGACTCAAGATCTTGGGAGGACAGAGGCAGAAAAGAAAAGTGAGAAGAGGCCAAAGAAACACCCGAGCTGCGTAATGCTGCCGTGGGCACTGTTGACCGGTATGAAGCTTAACATCATCTCCAGTGACATCTTCGGTGGACCTGTCCCAGATTGCCTGTTCTTAGCTTCGGGCACTAATTTTCTTTCTTCATACAATCCAATCTATTAAATGTCTGCTATAGTTTTTCAGGCTTGAAGAGGGATTTCTTTTCTTTTTTGAGGGGAGGGTGGGCCAGGCCCAGGATAAGAGGAAGCATTATCTGCTTCATTCATTCATACATCACATATACGCTTCTCTCCCACCTCCCCTTTCTCATTCCCCAACACACAGGCACTTCTCAAGCTCTCCGATATTCCTTACAATATAACAGGCTTCCTGGCAGAAGAAGAGGCAATAGCTCTTTGGTTGTGCTCAGAGGAGTGACAGATACTCTTAAGCCTGGCAGGAAAAAATTGACACAAGCTATTTTTCAGGAATTGTTTTTTGATGGTGTATGCCCTAGTGAGACACAGACCTGCAGAAAAGGTGGTAATTATTAAGCCCTGTAACTCAAGTTTGCTTGGAGGTTCTAAAAACTCTGCAGAGCTCATAAGAGAATTCCCTATAGGATAGTATGAGCAAGGCATATATCTATTTTGTAAGGTTATCTGTTTCATTACATTTGACATTTTCAAGTCCATGGCAATAGGCAAGAAAGATGGACCTTCACCAAGACACAGATCACACAAACGAAAAGGAGTTAAAACTTGAAGAGACAGTCTTCTCTCCAAAGGTTGTTTAAGTACACATATGATTAATATGAATTTTCTTATGTGTTTGAATGTAGCTGATAGTTGATCATACTTTACACCTGGAAAAATCATAAAGATAGAGGCCAAAAAGTCTGTTCTTTCATCTCTATCTCTTTCTCTCTCTCTCTTTTTAAAGATTTTATTTATTTAATGGGGAGAGAGAGAGAAGGAGAGCACAAGCAGAGGGAGTGGCAGGCAGAGGGAGAGGGAGAAGCAGGCTGTCTGCTGAACAGGGAGCCTGATGTGGGGCCCGGTTCCAGGACCCTGGGATCATGACCTGAGCCAAAGACAGACGCTTAACTAACTGATAGCCACCCCTGTCCCTAGATCTTTTATCTCTGTGTCTAAGCTCTTTAACTTAATTACAAAATGAACATGATGGTATTTCGTTTTACAGTTGGATATAAAGATTTTCTACTTTTAATCAGTCATCTAGATCAACTTCTTCACTACACACCCCAAACCCACTCATAACTCACCTGCCACCTAGTTGGGTCTACTCATGCTCCTAGTAGTCATAATTACTGAAGGATTATTGGATACAAAGTATACTAAGTGCTAGGTCATTCTCTGACTTAGAGTAGACATCAAGAAGAAAAAAGAAACAAAACACGATCCCTTACTGAATGGCAGCTGAGCCAATGTATGTGCTAGATAAGGCAACTTTGGCTTTAAAGTGCTGACACTTAAAAAAAAAAAAAATGCTGGCACTCTAATGGGGAGAGATCAGCAAAGAGAGACAGTGCCACATTGTAAGTACTAATAGTCACTTACTGACACTCATGATTTGATGGGAAAAACAACCTCATAAACTACACACGTGGAATTGTGGTCATTGTGCAAGGCACTGTGGAATCACAAACGAGAAGCTCTGTTAATAGCCTATTAAGGATAGGGTAGAATATAAAGCATGCGGGTTCCAGTGACTTCTTGGTAAAGAAAAGAAGGACCTCAGAGTAATGGCGTTTGAGACGGGTTAACAAATGAGCAGGAATATGCCTGGTGGAAAAAAAAGACAGAGAGAAGGTAAGACAGAGGGGTCCTACTTGCACAAATGCAGTTTTTTTGAAGGGTTCTGTTGGGCTCTGTAGGTGAACAGAGAGCTACTGTGTCAGAAGCACGGTGTGCAGAGTGTGGCATTATGGGAGGTGACTAAATAGTTTGAAGGCAGAGGGCAGAGGACCTCTTTGGTTAAGGTAAAAAGCTCTAGGTTTTGTCCTCTGGGCAGCAGGAGGTCCCGAGGGACTTGTTTGTCAGGTTTTATTCTCTGTATCTCCCCATCTCTGCCTTTTTCTTCCAGTCTTCCTTGTTTCTTTTTTCCTTTCTTCCTTCTTTTTTTTTTTTTTTTCTTTTCGCTTCTCCTTCTCATCTTTTTCTTTTGCTTTTAATGTAAGGATAATTCTAGTAAGCGGTGGAGTGGATAGACTAGGATTGGGGGTGGGGGAGTCTGTTGGTGTGTGAAACAGAAAACGTAGCAGTAGTCCAGCAGGAAACTAATGAGTGCCTTCTACAGAAAGTAGCTGATAGAAGGAATGGGGCATTTCCTCCACAGCCTTGGAGAGCAAAAGCAGGGAAAGATCTCACCTTGCCTCCTTAAGCCCCTTGTGAATAAAAGCATGCTTTCTCTTTTGTGAAACTGAATCAATTGGTGAAGCCTTTTACCAAGGTCAAAAATAAAGGATGTGGCAAATATTTGTGAGGGAAAAGGGAGAGACAAGTTCCACTTTTGTTTTGCTAAGTTTAGCATGTCTCCAGAAAGAGGTGATATCTTTGTCCAACAAATGCTTGGAAATACAAGTTCTTGCAAAAAAGGAAAGGGGGAGAGATGGTCCCCAAGAGATGAAGTTTCATCATTTGTTTGTATAGTACAATTTCAAGTGCTGACTTTACATCCGGAAAAATCGTTCACTTTCAGAAGGAACATCACCAATTTCTAGCTATTAGAACGTCAACTACTATTTCTAGGGAGGCATTGCCACAGAGATAAATTTGGAGCCTTAAAATGTCTCTCTTTTTTCTTTCAAGCCTGAGCAGTTTGCTTTTCCATCTATACGGCAGGCACAATTATTAGATATACATTACTTTCTTCCTTGGAAGGAAAACTTTGCTCTGAGAAATACGACACCTCTTTTCCAAGATTAGCCCACAAAATATTAGGCTAAGAATGAGGCAGCCAATTCTGTTCATGCTTATGACAAAAAAGGAAATTAGTTTTTTTTATAAAGGCTACTCATGTTCAAAAGTTTGTGAGTTTGAACCGCAAAATTCATTTTTATGTTGAAACATACTATATTACCTCAGCTTAAGTTGAGTTCATAGTACTTTTTAAAAAGGGCTTTAAAAAAAATACTATAATATGGGCTGCCTGGCTGGCTTAGTTGGAAGAACTTGCAATTCTTGATCTTGGAGTCAGGAGTTCGAGCCCCACATTGGATATAGAGATTACTTTAAAAATAAATAAATATTTTTAGAGTATCTCTGAGAATAAATCCTTTAAAAAGATACTATAATACATAGCATGAAATATAAAACTGTTGAGTGTTGTACACATGTAATATTGTGTGTCAACTGTACTTCAATAAAAACAATACTATAACAACAAAATACCTTATTATGTATTGATTATGTTTCTTGAGTTGTTACTTTATTTTAATCTAATGATTAACTTGCACATTGTATATCCCGTCCAAATACGCTATTACTTTAGGTCCACGCAAAACATTAAGTAAGACCATTACAAAGTAGATTGATTCTGGCTCATGTAAGCATTTACCAGTCTTGGTGCTGAATTCATTTCTTTTAGGAACATGTTGCAAAACTTAGGGGAAGAAAAAAGTCTTTGTATTACTTTCTAGTATGAAATTGTAGAGCCTTTTAAATGTATGCATAAGCAGTATGAGGTGTTTATCCAAATAATTTTATTAATTAAGTTTCCATTTCCTTGTGAGAAAATCCTCAAACTTGCCTCCACAAACCAATATAATCAGTTTTACGAAATAATAAATCAGTAAGTATTGGTGGAAGTTTAATCCCAGTGTCCTTGAACTTCCAAATTTCCAATAAATAACTATGGTCCGTAATAACATGCTTGGGTAGAACAAAGAAAATGTGGTTATCTCCAATTCTAAAGCTGAATTTTAGAAAACAAGCATCAGAGAAGAGGGACCACAGACCTATTTTTAATGCATAAACAAGCTAGAGCCCATATTTTATTTTGATCGGGGGAATTAAGAAAAATCTTTGTTTGGAAGAAATATTTAACTTCAGAGTTTCCACATTGGGTTTCTACTAGTTCTTGTTATTTGGGAAATTTTATGGAAATGCACTTTGTTTTTTAGATACCATCTGCTCCTCCCTTGTTTTGGTCAGCCCCCCACATCTGGTTGTTCTGGAATTGTTCATGAGATCTCAGACAGGATCATCATGACCTCACTAGAGTGGTTGAAAAAGGAGCAGATGAACATCAAGAAGACTAAGCTCATGTTTGTCAGATAAATAAGTCTTAAAGAGAAAACGCAGAACGCAAACACATGAACATAGTTGATACAGAGCAACGAGGCAGTGTTGTGGTGATTATTTTTAAAGAATTTATTAATCTTTGTAAAATGAAAAGGGAAAAAAAACAGATGATGACCTTTAAGGAACCACAAAATTTAACTATTAAACTAAAACATTGGTTTAAACATGTTTCAAATACTAAGTATCTGCAAATATGAGTATTCAGTATTTTAAACATATCTTAATATATTTGGTCATAGTTCAAGAAAATTGCCAGGATTTGGTGTTTGAGATTAGCAAAGCAATACCGGGTTTTTCCTGAACTGTTGCATTTCCATTGAGTAAGTTGTTTAAATGATTTTTGGATTCCATATTTTAAGTGAGGCTGGGATAATAAAGCTAGTATATTTAAGTAACTGATTTGTTTTGGAATGGCCTATCTAATAGTAGAAACAGCTCTTGGGCAAGTCCTCAGTACCATTCAGAGTGCTTATTTAATTTTCCAGGTTGCGGGAGTATCTTGATAGAAAGAATACCATGTTACTTAATCATTTATAATATATTTAATCATTGCTTGGTTACTTAATCATTTATAAAGTATTTACTTTTTCCTGTGGGGGAGGATGGAGACACAGAGATAGCTTTTCTTATCTTTAGGGCAAATGATAAATAAACACACAAAAAAACTTCATACCTTTTAATAATCATACTGTAAAAAAAGGATGTGGTTAAAGTAGGGGTATCCAGGACTAGATTATGGTTAGAAGGTACTTGCAGTTAGCCTAGTAAATGTTGACTGTGACTAAATGAGCAAAGAGATTTTGATCAGGAGTCCAAAAGCCAGACAATTTGGCTACACGGATAATCTCAACCAAAAAGATGTTGAAATGGCCAGATAATGAAAGAAAGTGTGATGAGATTGAAATTTCCAGTATGTTTCACTGTATTTCTCATGTGGAAGCCGTGTTTTAATTACTTGAATCTCAACCTTCTCAGAAATGTAACTTTGTAAATGTTGATGCTCTGCATAGGAAATCTTAGTGAAACCTGCATCAATAGATAACATCAGAGCCTCAAAATGCAAGAAATGATCTTGGTCAGTATTGCATTAAAGCAATCCATTGAAAAGAAAGAAGAGCTGCTTCTCAGTTTTCCTGTATGTTTGGTCAATCTTTTAAAATCTATGTCATTTTTAGGTCTGCAGTAGGAAAACATTATTATTATGGCCTTTACATAAAATGAAAAGATATGGGGAATGATGACCTACTCATGAATTGCTGGCTTTAGGCATCATAATATATATTAAAGAAACAGTTGAAGAGGCTAGCAAACATCATGCAAACATTTTATGGGTTTATTTTTTTTCTTTCCTCTCCAATGCATTTATTTGAAAACTGCTTATTTGCCTGAATTTGCCCTGTTGGCAAAATTTTTATACCAGACAGCTACTTTTTATTGTTGCTGCACATCATGAGTAACAGCTTTATTTGATGGCAAATGAGATGCCCCAAGTTGCAAGCTTTCCATAAACATATCTGAATTGTTCAATTTCCTTCTCATTGTATAAATTCTACCTTGGCCCTTTGCCTGCTGATATTCAGATAAAGATTTCATTCAAGTCATTTTCAAAACTGTGCTATGGTGCTTGCTATCGTAAGTGGTAAGATTGTTCAATTCATACTAGCTATACAAGTACTATACAGGTTTTTATCAGATTTTTCTAAAATCATTTCTTTGTAATAAGTGGTAATGAGAACAATAAAAGAATGCCTCCAGTTGGTTTCCCAAACAATGTTGGTTTATTGGCAATAGAATTAGTAATGTGACGGAGTAGAAGTCATTTTCTGAAGAAAATATCTTAATGAATTATTCTGTTTCCTTTTCTTTCATGTCTTGCTAATGTGGATTTGGAAACTATGATTGCTGATTGATTCCAAATGACTTGGCTCTTTGTTTCCCAATTAGGTAAGTGATTTTCATTCTTTGATACTTGTAGGAGTCCATGGTTGTATTTTTAAATCATTGTTTGTTGCCAGTTTGTCCTGTGGAGTTCTCTGGCAAAGTGAGGTAAAAATGAGACATAAAAAGACAAATCACCATTTTCAGAAATGCACTTAAGGTCTCTTTCATTAGCTGGCGTAGGATAAAAACTAACAAGAAGACCCTGCCTGGTTGTTCCTGTTCATAGGAACCGTATGTTCAAATTCATGTAAGTCCTTTCTGTGGGATGGCTTTTGTTTTTAAAGGAGCTGTCAGATCTTGCCCGGAAAGTTTCAGGCTGTACCAAACTAGTTACCAATCATAATACTAGTTACCCAGCTATAAGAATGCATGCCGTATGGTAGATAACGACAGCTTGAGGTACAGTGAGTACCTAATAATTTCAATGATTCCTGAAGATATCTAGGCTAAAAAAGTTCAACTTCAGAGTCTGAGGTATTGTCATTTTTTCTGTTCTAGAACTGGAATCGCGAACCTGTAGTCTATGGGCCAAATTTGGCAAGCACAAGTTAAGAATGCTCTTTATGGTTTTAAATGATTGAAAAAAAATCAAAAGGAAACCAATAAGTTACAACGCAGAAATTATTTGAAATTTAAATCTTGGTGCTAAAACATAAAGTTTTGTTGGAATGCAGCCATACTCATTACTTTACATTTTGTTTATGGGTGCTTGCACACTGCAACTATATGGCCCTCAAATCCTAGAATATGTATTTTTTGATTCTTAACAAAAAGTTTGCTGACTCCCTTGCTTGAGCACCAGCACACAAGAGTTTAATTCTCAAAGCCTCCCACTGTGGGGCTACGAAACAAACAGAAATCATTATGTATTACACGACTGGCCTTTTCTTCTATCACCGGGGAATCTACCATACCTAAGATGACCGCGTCAGACCAAATGGAAGAGCAAATCTTGACTGTACGTTTAAATTCACCTGTTGTAGCCTTTTCCATAGTTATATTTCTTGTACCTTTGAACCCCAAAACATTCAACACATTAAGTCTAATTTATTTTTACTACCGGCGATCTCTGGGCTTGCCCCCAAATATCCAAAGCCCAGTGGCTAACGGGAACTGAGGAGGTATCATTTTGTGTGGCTGGTGAAGCAGCAGCACAGAACATAATGAAAAAGAATTTCCTCGAACTTTTAAATGCTTTTCAAGGATCTGTGTCACCTAAGAGAATCCTAGCGTTCTATAGATACCAGCTCTTCTGAAGTATAGATCACAGTATTGGAAAAGTATAGTGTTCATCATTGCAATCTAGCTGAGTCCCTAGGAAGCATGGTTGTGCTTTGTGAAATAGATTGAGCAGAATTTTGCAGAGGCGATGTGGAATATGAGTGACTATATTTATTCTGATGAAGACAATTATAATGTGATAAATACATTTCTAGTTCTTTTCCTCTTTGCATTTATTGGAAATGAATGCATTTGTAGTTTGAGACAGAAAAAAATAAAAGTGAACAAAGAATGTTCTTGGAATATTGCAAGAAAGAGCAATGTAGGAATCGCTGGCTGTTAAGAATATGCATTATCTCGTAGGTTTAGGCCACTGGGAAATAAAGCTTCCGTGCGCGTGTTTGCTATATAAAGGCAGGCACAAAGAAAAAGGCAAACATACTATGGATATTCTGGTATGGTACGATTATATAGTATGTGTTCCAACCCTTTCATGAAAATTTGACATTACTGTACTTCAGCGAGAAGCAGCGGGAGTCACCAGGGAAAGAACAGCTGGATACTTTATTAGGTTTTATGTTGTACATAAGGAGACCATGTTTTCCATTGTCAGTGTGTAAAAGAAAATGAAAGCTCTGGGCATCATTAAAGTCTCGAAAGCGTAGAATGTGTCAGCTCGGTTCTCGCAGCACCTGGGTTGAAAGCGCAGTGTGAGGTCACTGTAAAACAAAAACAGGCCGTCTGCTTTGGTTGGAATTTCAAGAGTTGATTTAAAAAAAAAAAATAGGCCATAATTGTTGTAAAGAGAATTATTCTTTTGGAACTAGAGAGTTAGATGTATGAATATCTGCTTATGTAGCTGCTTGAACATGTTTTCTGCATCATTGCTCCTGAAAAGCTCTTTGCTGTTCCCTGAGGGGCACTGGGAAGCTCCTTGGAGCCAGAGAAGCTGGAGACTCCCCATTTGCTGGTACTGATAATGCTGCACTCTTGATGAATGATTGTCCCCAACCTCCGGTTTGGCCCCCTTTGTTGGATCATTTTTGTTGAACATGTCCTTTCCCTGCACACACATTTTTTGACTGGTAGTCATTGTGTCCCTCCTTGTAAGTGGCTTTATGTTGGGGACCATTTATCATATATCTTTTAAGTTCCACAAACGCCATCACTGTGTTCCTTATACAATGGTTGCTTTTAAAGGACAGTTGACCCTTCAATAGTGTGAGGGTTAGGGGCACTGACCCTTTGTAAAATTGGAAATCCAGGCATAACTTTTGACTCCCCAAAAACTTAACTGCTAATAGCCTGTTGTTGACTGGAAGCTTTATAACATAAACAGCTGAGTAACGCATTTTTGTATGTAATATGTATTATGTATTATATTCTCACAATAAAGTAAGCTAGAGAAAAGAAAATGTTACTAAGAGTACCTTAAGGAAGGGACACCTGCATGGTTCAGTCGGTTAAGTGTCAGCCTTTGGCTCAGGTCATGATCTTGGGGTCCTGGGATCGAACCCTGTGTTAGGCTCTCTGCTCAGCAGGGAGTCTGCTTCTCCCTCTCACTATCCCTGTTCTCTCTCTCTCTCAAATAAATAAAATCTTAAAAAAAAAAAAAAGAAAGAATACCTTAAGGAAGAGAAAATACATTTACAGTACTGTACTATGTTTATAAAAAAAAATCCACATGTAAGTGGACCCACAGTTCAAACCTCTGTTGTACAGGGACAACTGTACTGTATATTAGTCTTCTCAGTCTGCCATATCAAAATATTAAACATTGGGTGGCTTCAACAGCAGAAATTTATTTTCCCACAATTCCCAATGATGTAAGTCCGAGATCAGCATGCCAGTATGGTTCGGTTCTGGTGAGAGCTCTCCTCCTAGCCTGCAAACTGCCAACTTCTCACTGTGTCCTCACACAGTCCTGTTGGATGAAGAGTCCACCCTTATGACCTTATTTAGCCTTAATTAATTCATAAAGACCTATCTCCTGATACACTCCCATTGGGGGTTAGGACTTCACCAGATGAATTTAAGGGGATATAATTCAGTCCATAATAAGTACTTATGACACAAATTGACTTATGCAAGATAGCAGACTAATTTGTTTCACTTGTCATATGAAGCTATAAGAGGTGTTTATCTGTAGACTTAGGTTACTGGTATCTTATCCATGAGTTGGAGTATTTTTCTTTAAATCTTCATTATACACTGATATTGCATCTACTAAGTTACAAAACACATTTCAAACATTTAAGAAAGTTCTATATTTTGGCTATAATTTCTTCTTGTATCACCTTAAAGGAAACACAACAGATTGAACACTGATTCTATTTATCATTCATGAATCCACTTATTTGTATATTTACCATTGATAAAGTGCCCAACTATATACAGGAGGGGGATGGACCAAGGGGCATAGGGTCTAAAGAACAACATTCTGCCCTTTAGGAACCCATAGTTGGCAAAAATAAACAAACAAACAAACAAAATAAAAAATGAGACAGTTTCAAAGCAACATGTCAAGTGGCTAACATGATTTGCTATTGAAATAAACATAAAGCGGTGCCCATAATTCTTCATAAATGAATGGCTTTTCAATGGTGATAACATCTTTTCAGTTGAAAAGAGAAAGGGAGCAAACACCAGGCAAAGGGAAAGGCAAGTAAGAAGCAAAGATATGGGTGAATAAGTATAACCTCAGAGCCTACAAACCATTGTGCTGAACAAGATGAAGACAATGAAATGTTCCAAAGTTATTATTTTTTTTATTGAGCTTGTACCATCTGCCAAGTTCCAGGTTATGTGAATTGATGTCAGGTGGGAAATCAGACTAACATCCCTGTACTCAAGTTGATTTTCTAGGTAAAAGAGACAATTACTAAACAAGTAAGTAAATGATCAAGAGTTATAAGTGCAGAGAATATGAAAAATGACCTTGATATAGAGCTACACTAATCCTCCTGGGGTGGTCAGAGACGTCCTCCGGAGAACATAATGAAAAGGTGATGTTTGACTTAAAATTGGAATGACAAGAGTCACCCATGTAAAGATCCAGCAAATTAAATAGTTTCCTTAATACATCAAAAATATCATTTCTTAAAATATGTGACACGTAAGTCTTGCTTTGAAATACAGAAGAAAAAAACTGGGAAGATAAATGAAATAGTGTCACTAAGTGAGATGAGGGGGACTAGCGAGTAAGAAATCAGGTGGATATTAAAAATGGGGTGGTAGGTACCTGGGAGTCTGTTACAGGATTCGTTCTAATTTTATGTCTATTTGTAAATATCCATAATAAAAGCTATTTATTTTTAAAGTGCTTTATCTTCTAACCGTCTGGGGGATTTTGGCATCAAACTATCATAATGAACATTTTGATCATCTGTTTTTGAGTTGGACTGCGTTTGTTCACTATTGCAGTGCGACAAATGACCCCAAGCTTAGAGGCTTCAACAGTAATCAGCATCCATTATCCTTTCCCATTTATATGGGTCAAGAATATGGGGTTCTGGCTTGTGAGATACCCCCAAGACATAAAAAATATATATATCTGTTATGAGGTTTTAGTTTAAGACATCAATAAGGGCTGATTTCAGGTAAACTGGCTTGATTGGGTAGAGGATCTTTGTGCAAGGTGATTTACTCACATGACTGGCAAGTTCATGCTGGTTGTTGACAGGAGGACTATTTCTCCCTGATGGGCCTCTCCACAGGGCTGCCTGTGTGCCCTCACAGTATGGTGTTTGGCTTTTCCTGAGCAGTCCAAGATCAGGTAGAAACAGCAATGTGATTTTTGTCTTACTCTTGGAAATCACATGTCCTCACTTCTATGTTATTGTATCGTTCACACAAGTCAGCCCTACTTAGTGTGGGAGGGGACTATGTAAGGAAGTGAGTACCAGGAGATGAAGACAACTGGTGGCCATCTTGGACGCTGCTCACCTCAGGAAGAAACATAATTTTTAGCATTTAAACAGTATTTGTAGTATTTAGCATTATGGAATGGATGCAAATAAATAAATACCTAGTTAATTTGTGGTTTTCAACTAATAACTGACATAATTATCTTTGAACTTCAATATCCATATTTGGTCTCTAGAGTACACATTTATATAATAATGTCTTTCTTCTGATCAGGTACTTAAATTAGCTTTATTTAATGGAATAATGATATTAAATACCTTTGTAAATCAAAAGGTGAAAATATATGCCGGGAATAAATTATCAAGACTTTGTCCAGCATAATTGATGGTGATTATTTTCCAGTATACTCTTCAATTCATTGCTGTAATAATCTTTTCAACCAATTAACAACCAATTTGGACTATTATGTTAAAATGTTAACCACATTATTTGCCTGTTAATGTAGGTTAAATGTTAATTATGCTGTTCTATAGCAACTAACATGGTACATTCGGAAATTGCACATATTATTGGTTGATTCTTTGGCTCTGGTATATTAATGCACCTCATTGTCATTGTGCTAATTTTAGTATGAAGCACATCATATTCTATGGCATTTAAGACAAAACCACCAGTCTTCTATTGCTTTCCACCAAATATTAGATATTTTTGTGGTTGGGAGCAGTTTATATGATTAAACAGGTAATGATCTTAGCTTGCATTTGATGTATATGGGTAGCCTTGCTCAATATATTTTAAACATCTGTAGGTCAAAGTGTAATCTTCTTTGCAACAAATACAAGTCATCATTTTAAGTTAAATGTATATTTAAGCTTCATGAGTGGTATGATTATAAATACAATTATGTTTATTCCTTCAATTGTACTGCTAATAGAATGGAATATCAACTTCCTGAGTCTAGTTTTATTACTCCTTTTTCCACTCTTAGAACATCAGGGTTGTTTTGTTTTTTTGTGTGTGTGCCAGCGAGCAGCCTTTGGCAAATAGGGTTTGTCTTAATTTTCTATTGCTACATTTTAAAGTACCGTAAATGTAATGTCTTAAAACAACATCTATTTATTATCTCACAGTTTAGTAGGTCAGAAGTCCAGGCTCAACATTTTCTCTCCTCTGGGTTTTACACCCAAATCAAGGTGTTGGCACGGCCGTGTTTCTTTCTGGAGGCTCTAGGGACCAATCGGCTCTTGAGCTTTATTCAAGCTCATGACACAATTCAGTTCCTTGCTGAATGAGGGGGATGAGGAGAGGGTCTTTTGGAGGCATGCGTATCACCTAGACGCTGCCAGAATTCCTTGTCTTGTAGCCCATTTCCTCCATTTTTAATGCCAGCAACAGAGGATTGAGTCTTTAAAGTTAGAATTCAAGCAGAGAAGATTTTCTCCCTTTAAAAGCCATGTGATTGGATTGAGCCCATCTGTAATCCAGAGTAATTTCCCCATTTCACAATTGATCACCTGAATTCCAAGTGCAAAGACCCTCCACAGCTGTACCTGATTGATTAACCTGTGGAAGGGTATCTGCCAGGGATAGCTTTAGAATCCTGCCTCCCCTCTCTTTCTCTCACTAAAATAAATAAATGAATCTTAAAAAAACAAAACAAAACAAAAAGACAGACACCAACCAAACTGAGACCATTGCAACATAAATATCTTGTATTTCAGACCTGAATTTATTTCTGATTATATATTAATAGATAAACAAATACCATAGTTTTCCCTTCCTTGTTCTTAAAAATATTGCTGTAGCAATGGTCTCCTGTCTTTTTCTCTGATCTAGACCACTCCCATCAGCACATGATTATGTTTATTTCTCTCATTAAACACACACAAAGGACCTTTATTGTAAACATTTACCCCTTGTCTCTCTTTCTCTGTCTTTTCTGTCTGTAATTTCTTTCCAGTTTTTCCTCAAACCACACTAAAATCCAGCATTTTCCCCCAGTCTTCCTACCCAAACTGCCCTTATCATGAACCATGGTGACGTTCACATTACTAAATCTGATGGCCATGTCTGAGTCTTCCTCTTAAATGACCTATAATCAGCATTTGATTCAGATGATCCCTCTCTCATTCTGGATACACTTGCCTCCTTGATGACTTCTAGGACAGCATCCTTGCATTGTTTTTCTCCTGTTTGCCTCGCCACTTCTTCTTTGATATGTACGCTGGTTCCACTTACATTTTAGAATACCCCCCTCCATGGCCCTTGAATCTCCTCATTTTCTATCCAAATGTATTTCTAAGTGATCTCAACAATTTTCATGCCTTTACCCTCTCTATATGTTGAAAATCACCAAAGTAATATCTGAAGTCTGGACATCACTGAACTTCCAAAACTCTTAACTAAGTATTCCATTTAAAGTCCAAAATGAATCAAAATTAACATACTTCAAACTAAACTCCTTCTAATTCCCTCTCTAAAACCTGCTCTACCCACAATTTTCCACTTACTTAGGCCAAAGATCTTTATCTTGTACATCTTTTTGTATCCCTTATCCAATCCATGGTGAAAAAGTATCTATTTTCAGAATATATCCAGATTATATTAATCTCCTTTGCCACCACCCAGCATCGATCAGCCAATATCTCTTACTTGAATTATGGCAAAATCCTCCTGATAAGTCTCTCTAAGTCTGTCCTTCCCTCCATTTGGTAAAATCTTACATCAGCACCAGGGCCCACCACATCTCTGACCTCTTCGCTAATAGTCTTGCCATTGCCAAGTCTGCATTCACTTCCTTTCGTTTTCTCAGAGTCTGTGACCTGGCTATTGGCTCTGCTTCATTAGCTTTGACAGTAGATATCCATTGGGTCAACTCTCCCTTTCTTCAAGTCTTTCTTCAAAAAGCATCTTCTCCAGGAGGCCTTCCCTTGTCACTCCTCTTTACATTGTAATCACCCCATCCACACATTTCCTAGTCCTCTTTCTTATTTTATCTTCTTCTCATTTACCTATCATCAGCCTAAACTATAAACTCCATGTGGGCAGATATTTTTGTCTGCATTTTTCCCACTACATCAGTGCCTAGAGCAGAGGTTAGAATATAGTAGGTGGTCAGTAAATGTTTAATGGTGAGAAACAAAAAAGGAAATATATGAAAGTCATTGATACTTTGGTGCTGGCTACAACCCTTTATGGTAGATGCAGCAAGTATTATTTTCTTTGTTTTCCAAATGAGGGCAATTATATGTCTTGCCCAAGGTCACAAAACTAGTTAAAGTGTCAGAGATTAAACCAAAACTCAACTCTCTTGGCTCCTAACCTGGTTTTCTTTCCACTACAATAGGTGCTAAAAATACAGTGTTGTCTGTTCTTGGGAACTAGAGTACAGTGTCCCCCAAGAACCTGGAAATAAAGAAATAAAATTGCCTTCTGAGAGTTACACTATGAAATCAACATATAATGAATCAGTTACCTTCCAGAACTAGAATTGCTTTTAAACCAAAGGGACCCTTCCTGATTAAATGGCTTACCATTTCTAAAGAGAAAGTTTTAATAAGATAAGGCAGACTTAGAGGCACTTCGAAAGAACACTCAGAAGCAAAAGTTAGTAAAATGCGTCCAAGGGAATGGAGCTTGATTCAACCAGTGAATTATGATTCCAGGACCTATGTGTCTGTGAATGAGTCAGACTCTCTTCACGATGCCAGTGGACACTGATTCATCTCACTAACCCATTTTGTTTTTCTCATTCCATAATTACCAAACAACTTTACGATTAATAATTGATTTTCCATGCTCTCCCTTTCTGTAGAAGAAGAATCCCTAGAAAAATGTGCTCCCTGCAGTTTTGTTCTGATGTTAACTATTCTTATTAAAAGTTAACAAATTGACCTTATGATTATGATTTCGCTTCTGTGAAGCTTACTTTTGGAAGATCCCCCTGACACACATTCTGATTTATTTGACAGTTATGTTCTAAGGATTTGTTAAGAATTAGATTGTGATTTTATGTATCAGTTTCCCTAACTTGGTTGATTGAATTTGAGTTTCTGTGCCTCTTCCTACTTCCACTGAATATGGAAGTGCTTTTAATCATTCAGCTATAGAAGGGAATCAACCAATGCTTTCATTGTGTCAGCTGTACTTGAAATGCTGGGCAGGAGAAGACCCTGAAAGGCAGTCCTGATTTAAAGAAGGAGGATGGACTTCTTTAAAATAACACTCCTTAGCAAGAAGTGTTAGCTGAAGTTCAGCAACTTTAGGAAATAGTTGGCCAGGGACAGCTCTGGTTCTCAGATGAGGGAGGAATTACTCTTGCAGATTAATAACTGTAATTTTGGCCTTGGATTTTTATCAAAATGTGGTAGAGGGTCATGTGGGGGGTTCAGTCGGTTAAGTGTCTGACTCTTGATCAGGGCTTAGGTCATAATCTCAGGGTCATGAGATCGAGGCCTGCAAGGGATTCTGCACTGGATTTGGAGCCTGCTTAAGATTCTCTCTCTCCCTATCCCCCTTTTCTCCACCCCCCAACCCCACCCCGTACTCTCTCTTAAAAAAAAAAAGAGGTGGTGGAGAAGGAAAGTTTGTGGCTAAGGTCACTTACAAGAGGGAGTGGGGAGGAACAGGTGCAGGGAATAGGACACTAGAGAGGCCTAATGGAAAATTCTGTCTTTCTATGTCTTCACACAAGAAAACCAAATTTCTAAATACACACTTGCTGACTCTCTGGTTTACCAAGCACAGTTGGCCACAGATTGTTTGTAATGCTTTCATTGATACATTTATATATGTTTCAATAAGTTACATTTTGGTGGTTTCCTCCCTTTTAAGTTTTGAATAATAGCTAACAGCATTCAGGGAAAATATTTCCAGCAAGAAAGCTTTCTTCCTCTTATTTGTTTGTTTTACTACTGACTTGCCTTTTTAATTTATTTCATCTTAGAAGATAAATCTTAGGGAGGTTTATTGTGACAACTTCAAATTTCTATTCTACCATAGTCAGATCTTGAATAATTAATTTTAAGGAACAAAGAGCAACATAAACATATCAAAACATACTGCCATTGTCATTAAATAAGAACACCTGAATTTTAGTCTTAGAGTTAAAAATTCGTCTTTAAAGTCAAAGCACCATTCAGTTACTACAGACGTGAAAAATGGGTAATAGAAGGTGAATAAAAAAAAGGTGACGTGACTGCGCTGGAGGGAGTATGAAAAGAATTATGACGGCAGGTGGAGGGATTAATGATGAGGAGAAGGAATGTTATCTCCAGGCCCATGAACTGGGACCAGTAGGAATGAGGGGTGAACTGAGATAAGGGGTTTGCCTTTGAGAACATCAAGGCATCTCATCATGGACATTTTCCCTCAACAAGATGGTGGATCTACTTTGAAATACAAAAGAGGTGTAATGTGTTAGACATCAGGAAGTTTGCATTTATCTGCAAGCAAAAAGGAGGATCACTCTAGTAATTAACCATGTTTTCTCATTAGCCTAAAGTTGTTAAGAGTGAGTCTAGAAGGATATATTGTGTCAACATTCTAAATAGAAAGAGCACTACATAACCTGGGGTATCTGGCAGCAAGATTTGCAGGTTTCAGTGCTTCACCCTAGCTTTCTAGAAGAGTTTGTATTAAACTCAGGGCAAAGCACTGCAGAGCTGCATAATGAAAGAGGTAGGCTTTTTAAGAAATCACAGAATACCTGGGATTTGAGTTTATGGACAGGCATGACTATAGATGTGTTGTCAAACTTCTTGACTCAGGGATGATGACAATTCATTATGTTTCATTATAATTTGTGCATCGTTCTGTATCGTAGATGATAATCTTAAATGGGCTGTCTGATGTCATGTGTCTGTGCACAACAATGTTACCAAAAGGAGAAACATCAATTATAGGAAACAGTTCTATTTTTTCCCAGAGTCTAAAGTCAGTGACATTCTGACGGTAGATGTTACAAGGCCATAATGTGCTTTCTTCATTCGTTTAATAAGTCATGAATAATTAAGATATACTTTTTTAACCAAAGAAAAGTATAATATCAATTGATCATTTTTAAAGCTTTTGTTGATGCTTGTTTTCTTTTCTAATGGGCCAAGCATTGAATATTAACCTCATCTTATTTTTTATGCATTCAATGTCAGTAGCACCAGTGTGTCAATGAAGAAGTCATCAGTGGGAATGAAGTCTTTTTGTTGAGTTGATCTTATGCTAATTCAATACAGACATTGAAAGTTGGAAACTATTTCTTTCTGTGTAAACAGGACCAGATCCAGAGGTCAGGAAAATGAGAATCCAGAATATCTGGATTTAAACATCTCATTTCATATGGTCCATCACAAAATCCATAAAATTAGTTTCTGTTTGTTTCAACAGATCTATTAATCTTCTGGGTCATGTATTGCCTGTGTCTGATAGAATCTCCTGTTTACAGGTTATCAACAGACTTTTCAAAACTGATGCTTTGAATTCTGTGATAAAGGAAAAATTCTTATCAGCTCAGGCTTTTTCATAGCCTATTATTTATGTTAATTTTTTAAAGGACTAACTTATAAGCCCCTTTAATGAATTCTGGGCTCAAGTTCATATTGTAATGTTGCAGTCTCTCCTGTAAGAAATTCCTGTAGCCAGATGATACAGTTTTGCAGTGTGGGACACACCCACTTTTGGGGTTTTTTAATGACATGAGAGTTTGAACAATGACTGCTGCTTCTGAGAAAGTGGCTTTATGACAAGGTCTCGTTTTTAGCTAAAGCTTGATGGGAAGAGATCATATGTCTGGGCATAGTTAAGAACCAGGAAGAATACAGTACACTTCTGTTCAAGTCCATCCGTTTTATATGAATCAGGACTGGCAGTGCTGAGACAAAAATGTTCAAAGAGGAGGAGTATTTGGCATCAAATTATTTAGTATGCTTCAAAATTGTTTTTTCATGTATAGGATAATTTACCATGGAGACTTTTTTTTCAGATTTATTTATTTATTTCAGAGACAGAGAAGGAGAGAGAGAGAGAGCTCACACAAGAGTGGTGGGGAGGGGCAGAGAGAGGGGGAGAGGGTCCTCAAGCAGACTCTGTGCTCAGCACAGAGCTAGACGTAGGGTTCAATCCCAGGACGTTGTGATCATGACCTGAGCTGAAATCCAGAGTCAGCTGCTTACCTGACTGAGCCACCCAGGTGCCCCAGAAACTTTTATTTTAATTCAATAACTTACTAACGCTGCTCAGAACATACATTGGAAAATATTGGAAAATACAGATTTTGAAAATCTGAAATCTTTTCTTGGTTTGAACTGTAATTATAGGAAAATGTGTAGATGATTTACATTAAGTACTCTCTGTTGCCACCACTGGTCTCTTCTGCAACTCCATGCCTGAATTGCTTTTACTGAATTGTATTTTGGAATTATACCCTTGGGCCACATTGAGAATCTTTAGAAGAAACAGCCCTGAGAAACTCATTACTTTATTTACCAAACGAATTTTGTTAAGGATGTTGTTCTCTGCATTGCCCAGTGGACACCTTGTGAGAACCCCCAGGAGAAATATATCTCCAGGCTCAGTACCAAGAATAGTCTTCTCTTTCCTGAGCTAGTGGTTGTTGGTCTCACGGACACTGAGAGTCATAAAAATGATTGTTTCCCAGTTTACGATGAAGCCGAGAGAATGCAGAGCAATTTAGGGCATATCTCTAGGATTCATACAGAAGATCACAGCTTTTTTGTCCTGGTCTCAGTGAAGGTTTTTTCTTATTTTCCCATGCTAATTTTCCTTCACCTTGATAAATTCATCTACTTAGTTTTATTTGATGTTATACTATGGATTTTGGAAGCCATTTAAAATTTTCTTTGGAAAAAGAGTATGCATTAACAAACTACTTTTACAATGGTGAGTGAGACCAGGATACCTCTGGAAAGCCTAAGGACTGGTCTTAGATGAGGAATTTGATTGTTAATTGAAATAGCTCTATCTCCATGCAGTCTCACAGTGTGGAAGTATGTTGAATGAGAGTTTTGTTTGAATCAGAATCCCTGGGGCCAATGCCTGAACATAGGAATTTTTTAGAAGATGGTAATCCTAACCAGTACGACCACAAAGAAAGGCATTTCTGGTTTAGAAAAGAGCCAGTGCAGTGCCCTGAGAAGAGAACAAGAGGGTAAAAAGCCATGTGTGCTTGTGTCAGAATGAGTTAAAAGGAAAAGTGTGGCAGATGACACTGAGAAGTAGACAGGCGTGATTTCAGGCAGAGCATCATAAACTGTGATAAGAAGCTACGTTTCAGGTAAAATAGGGGATGGGGATTAAGGAGGGCACTTGTGATGAGCACAGGGTGATGTATGGAAGTGTTGAATGACTGTGTTATACACCGGAAGCTAACATAATACTGTATGTTAACTACTTGGAATTAAAAGAAAGCTTTAAAAAAGAAAAAGCTACATTTCATTTCAAATACAGTAGAAGGCCACCAGAAGTTTCTTTGTTAAGTCAAGTTTATTGAGGAATAATCAACATATGGTAACATTCACTCTTTTTAGTGTAGAGTTCTATGAGTTTTGACAAACATATGGAGTCATATAACCATCTCCACCATCAAAATGAAGAAAATGTCTGTCACGCCAAGGAAGTTCCACTGTGTCCTTTTAGAGTCAGCCCTTCCTTCCATCCCCAGTTCCTTGCAGCTGTGGTTCTGCTCTCTGCCTCTATAAGATTTGCCATTTACAGACTGTTTTATAAATTAGAGCAAACTGTATGTAGCCTTTTGAGCCTGACTTCTTTATTTGCCATACATTCATACTATCAAATGTATACCGAGAGCTTTGAGCAGACGGTGATACAAGCTGCTTTATATTGTATGGAAATAACTCCATTGCTATGGTGAGAGTCACAGTATCATGGTTATTAAGAGGTGATTGTAGCAGGTTAGACAAGGTGGATGGATGAAGGCTTCCATGGGTGGCAGCAGAAGTCCTGAGAAACTGTTGATTTGGGAAACATTTTGGAAGTTAAACTGACAGAAGTTCTAGTGATTTAAATATGAGTAGCAAGGAGACTTATCCAAGTGGGAAAAAATAATTTTAGATAAAGTAAAATTTTTAATGTTAAAACAATGAAAGCACTAAAAGGATTCTTAGGAGACTTATTTAATATAATCTTAGCGTGAAAAATAACTTCTTCAGCAANGTGAAAAATAGTTTCTTCAGCAAAACAAAAAATAAAATGTAGGGAAAATTTGCAATATAAAAAATCAAAATTCGGGCCTCCGGGTAGCTCAGTTGGTTAAGTATCTCCTTTGGTTCAGGTCATGATCCCAGGGCCCTGAGATCAAGCCCCATGTCTGAGTCCCTGCTCAGCGGGGAATCGTTTTCTTCCTATCCCTCTGCCCCTCCCCCCACTCATGCCCTCTCTCGCTCACTTTCTCCCTTTCAAATAAATAAATAAAATGCTTTAAAAAAAAAAGAAAAAAAATCAGAATTTGCATAAGGAGAAAGATACCACAAAGTTATAAAACCAGTGTCAGCCCAGGAGAAACATTAATAGCATATATAACTAAGTATTTTTATTTATTTATTTATTATTTGTTATTACCAAGTGTTGATATACATACTCCATAATGAACAGCCATCTATCTCTGAGACAAACAAGCCAGAAGAAAAATGGGCAAAGAAGGAAAAAAACGGCTAAAGAAAAACAGTGTCCAATATACATATAAAAAGATGTTTATTCTTGGGGTGCCTGGGTGGCTCAGGCAGTTAAGCGTCTGCCTTTGGCTCAGGTCATGATCCCAGGGTCCTGGGATCCAGCCTCACATCACATCAGGCTCCCTGCTCAGTGGGGAGCCTACTTCTCCCTCTCCCTCTGCCCCTCCTCCCCGCTCATGTTCTCTCTCTTGCTCTGTCTCTAATAAATAACATCTTTTAAAAGAGAAAGAAGTTTATCCTCATTAGTTTTTGATTCAGCAATTCTACATCTGTGACTCCATTCTATAGTAATACTTATGTATGTGAGCATAGATTGTTTTGCATCAGTAGAGGAATAAATATGTAAATTTTGGTTCATTGGAACAATGAAATATGCAGCCATTAGAAAGAATGAACTAGATGTATTTNATAAATAAAATCTTTTAAAAGAGAAAGAAGTTTATCCTCATTAGCTTTTGATTCAGCAATTCTACATCTGCGACTCCATTCTATTATAATACTTATGTATGTGAGCATAGATTGTTTTGCATCAGTATAGGTGTAAATATGTAAATTTTGGTTCATTGGAACAATGAAATATGCAGCCATTAGAAAGAATGAACTAGATGTATTTGGTATTATGGAAAGTTCTATGTTAAATAAAGAACTTGAAAAACAGTTTGTTCAGCATCATCCCATTGATAGCTGACTAAAAACTGTTTGTGATTATGTATGTGAGAGAAAGATTGAAATTGAGATAGAGAGAGAGGGGAGAGAAGAGAAGAAGAGGGAGTTAGTAAATACAAGGAAAAACAATTGGATGCACACCAAATGGTTAAGAGGTTAACAGAAGTTCACTTCTGCGGGAGATAGAGGATTGGGTATGATTATATAAAAAGTCTTTCGCAGTCTTCCTCATATGTTTTGTAATGCTTGGCTAGTTTCAAGGTTTAAAGATTTATTTATTTATTTTAGAGAGAGTGTGTGTGAGCAGGGGGAGGGGCAAATGGAGAAAGAGAGAGTGAAGCCTGATATGGGGCTCCATCTCAGGACCTTGAGACCATGACCCGAGCAGAAATCAGGAGTTGGATGGTCAACCAGCTGAGCCACCCAGGAGCCCCAACTATTTTCACAATTTAAAATAATGCTCTTACAGACATTGTTGCAATTATGACTCTTATTCATTTACTCTTGCAAATATGCATCAAGAATTGCTCTGAGATATTTATCTAAAAGTGAAATTACTGACTTTTAGATATATGCTTGTTCTCATTTATTGGATATTGGGAGTGAAGAAATGCATAAACAGTTGGAATAACCATACAATGGGATACTTTACAGCTGTTAAATAAACTAGACAGGCATACATTAATGTGGAAAAATCTCAAAAACATGATTTGAGTAAGCAAATTGAAGAAGTCTAATTGTATAGTATTTATGAATGTTTTTAAGAAAACAATTTTATATATTATTTGGGGAAAATACATATTAATAAATGGTTAAAATAGGGGACAATACTGTACAATACAGTGTAATTAACTATAGTCACCATGTTGTACATTACGTCCCTAGGACTTATTTATTTTAGAACTGGAAGTTTGTATTTTTTGATCACCTTCACCCATTTTGCTCATCTCCAGCCCCTCACCTCTAACAATCACCAATCTATTCTCTATATCTGTGATTTTTTTTTTGTTCATTGGTTGGTTTTTAGATTCCATATTAAATGGGATCATATGGTATTTATCTTTCTCTGCTTTATTTCATTCATCATAATCCTCTCCACCCAGGTTGTCACAAATGGCAACATTTAATTCCTTTTTATGGCTGAATAATGTTCCTCTGTGTGTGTGTGTGTGTGTGTGTGTGTGTTTTACTTAGATGAGGACTAAGGGAAAAAATGGGAAGTACTTTGAGGAAATATAATAAATATNATGTGTGTGTGTGTGTGTGTGTGTGTTTGTGTGTGTGTTTTACTTAGATGAGGACTAAGGGAAAAAATGGGAAGTACTTTGAGGAAATATAATAAATATTGCTTAAAATGGGGGGTGGTGAGAGAAGTGTTTGAAATGGAATGAGATGATACCATTATGATTTCTCTTGAATTATCATAATACAAAGAATAAGTCACATTTTTTGAGAAGTTGCTGTATACGAAACACTTTTGCAAATGCCTAACGTATATTTTATCATTTAATCCTTACAAAATTATATGAATCACAGATGTGGAAAATGGACCTAGCGAGATTTACAATCTTATCTGTGGTCACCCAGTAATCAAATAATAGAACTAAGAGCTAAGAATAGAACTAACTCAAGCATTCTGACTCCCTCCAAAACCCCAACCTTAGCCTCCATGCTCTGTCACAAATGCAGTTTTTTTCTATTGGAGCAGGAAATGTGGAAGAGCCTGGGGCTAGCCCTAAATCAGACGAGTTAATAGGAGATGAGCTAAGGAAACAGAAAGCAAGATTTGAGGAAAAGTAGAGGAGAGGTACAAGCTAAAAACTGCCTTTCCTCTTAAAAGAAGATTAGCAGAGAATTAAACCTTTGAGAGCTTTAATATAGATGGGTGCACATTTTTTATTTCCGCTTCTGAACTGCTAGTTCAGGCATAAGAAACAGTGTATTCTCAGAAAGATCCTATTTCAGACTTTATCCCCACTGAAAATATTGAAGGGTAAACAGGTGTATTACCTTTCAGGGGCTGTCACAACAAAGTATGACAAACTGGTTGGCTTAATATAGAATTTACCCAATGAGTAGTTCTGGAGTCTAAAAGTCTGAAATCAGGTTTTCAGCAGGGTCATGTTCCCTCTAAGACCCTGGATAAAGTCTTCCCTTGCCTCTTCCTAGCTTCTTGTGGTGGCTGTCAATCCTTTGTGTCCTTGGCTTGCAACTTAACACTTCAACCTGCCTCCATCTTCACAGGGCAATCTGTCCTTGTCCATATCTTTTTATTTTATTATTTTATTTTATTTTATTTTTAAAGATTTATTTATTTATTAGAGAGCACATGAGCAGGGGGAGGAGCAGAGGGAGAGAATCCCAAGCAGACTTTGCACTGAACATGGAGCCTGATGCAGGACATGATCTCAGAACCCCAAGATCCTGACGTGAGCTGAAACCAAGAGTTGGATGCTCAACTGACTGAGCTACCCAGGCACTCCTCACATCTTTTTATAAGGACACGGATCATTTTTGATTTAGAGAAATCCCCCTTCCCCACCCTCCCACTCCCCCCCAAGTTTAGGATGACCTCATTTTAACTAATTACCTCAGATACTAAACTATTTCCATATAAGGTCACATTCAGAAGTACTGGAGGTTAGAACAACATACTTTTTGTGGGACACAATTCCACCCATAACAACAGGAAAACAAAATAAGGACTTCTTTATAAGTGGCAGGTTTCATTCTTGAGCTTGGTAGATATTCAGCATTAAAACAAAGTTAAAATTATATTTTATATATGTATATGTATGTATATATATAAAAACATATATATATATATCTAGGTATATGTATCCACATGCATCTATATATATGCTATGCTTTATTTCTGAATAGTACACACAGTTTAAATCATTAAAATTTATTATTCTATATTGAGATTTTATATCTAGAAAACAATTTCGTTAGAAAAAGACTTTGAAGGCATCACCCCAATTAAGAAACCTGTGGCAAAAAATGTATTACCTTTCTTCAAATTCCTCGTTCAGAATAGATTATAGTATGTATGTCAAACCAGTTATTGCATAAATAACCTTATGGTGATGTAAATTGTTACAGTAGGCCTACAAGACCTGCACAATCATTGTAGGAAAAACTGTTGCTGAGTATGTTTTGCAATTCTTTTTATTTATTCCATTTTGTTTTGTTTTCTTCTCCAGCTGAAAGCATTCATGGGAACAAAATTGTTTGTCTCATGTGAAATGATTAGCACTTTCTCACACTGACTTCCTGCCCTATCTTGAGTAGAAAACAATGTAGGAGTATCTAAATAGGAATCAAAAGTTCTTGGAAAAAGATGTAAACAAAACAAGAGAACTGGATACCATCTGCTTCTCAGGGACGTTCCCTTGTTCATTAAACTGCAAAGGCTGAAGTACCTGGGAAAATCTGCCTGGGCAAACAGGGATATGAACAGTAATAGAAAATGCATTTCCGTGTCAACTGAGACGGCTTGGAACTATTATATACTAGGGCTGGAATGTGATCAAGGGAAATTCAAAGGAGAGATTATTTCAGACCCTTATAGCATAATGAAAAAATGTAGAAAAGAGATGAATGTATCTGTCCTTTCAGGCAGAAAGTATCTGTTTTGAAAAAAACCAAAATTTACCTATGCTGATTTAGAGACCTCAAATGTGCCTCCCCAGAGTACTCTGCAATTATCCTTGTCCAGTAAGCCTTTAGAAATCGAGGATTACTGAAGAATACCTTGACTTGTGAGAGCGTGAGTATATGATGGTGTGTATTACCCACCAGAACAGATAGTGTGGAGGAGACAAGAATAGCCTCTCAAGACAAAAAACAAAACAAAACAAAAACACATTTTAAATACAGATTTCTTTCTTTTTTTTCTTTTTAAAATTTATTTAAGAGATACAGAGAGCCCAAGCTGGGAGATGGGTGTGGAGAGGCAGAAGCAGACCCCCGACACTAGCTCCATCCCAGGACCCTGGGATGATGACCTGTGCCAAAGGCACAGGCTTAACCAACTGAGCCACCCAGGCACCCCCTTAAGTACAGCTCTCTTAATTCAGAAATAGATGGATACATAGGTGCTAAGTGTCAAAATTGAAGTACTGAGTCTCTGCTGTGTTCCCAGCATTGCTAGGGATGTACTCCCCCAATTTCCACTTGAGGACTTAAGGTAAGACTCACTAACATCTGTTGGTCAGACCAACTCTTCATTTGTCATCAGATTCAGGGAGTCCATTGTTGGGTGGCGGGGGAGTGGCTTAGATATTCTAGTGGCAAATGCAGTAGTTTGCAAGAATTGGAATGCAGTTAAACTCCACCAAAATTTAGAAGCTCTGGAAGGATTTATTTTGTACAAAATTTGCCATGAATTTGACACCTGTAGAAAATTAGCTTCATTGATCACACATTTGGATTTTTTTGAGATAGAGGGTAGAGAGGAAAGGTGGTGAATGGGGAAAATAAATCCATCCAGGTAATTAAAGTCAATGAACTTTGTCAGAATATGTTGTTATTAAATGCTATAAATGCTATCTTGGGCTTGTATAGATAATGACAAGTGTCTGTATTTTATCCATAAATTCCTTTTTGATAGTTTAGTGTAAGCCTTATGTAAGCATTGAGAAAGTTAGCCTTTTTTTTTTTTTTTTTAAGTTACAGACATAAGACTGACCTGTGATCACCTATTAGCTTTCATTTCAAGCTACAGATATATTTGAAGAAGCAAAGTAGTTTTTGTGTTCACAAAGCTTCAGGAGCTGCTCTCCTAACAAAGTACTATGGCTGTGTCCCATCCTCACCTCCTCTCAACTTAACTCTTTGTGCTTTCATCTCCCCACAGTTTACATTTTTGGAAGGATCCAAGGGTTTTCATATGGACTCAGAGCTAAAATCTTCTTATCTGCATGTAGCATGACCTTGGTTTTTTGTTTGTGTTTGGTTTACAGTGTTTTTTGTCTGTTTGTCTGTTTGTTTTCTGCTTAGGTGAGGTGATTGGTTTTTTTAGGTTTTGTTTTAATTCTGGTGATTTGCTTATTTCTAAGATGGTAACCTTTTCACTTCCTAGGCAAGCATTATTACTTTAAAATGCTATATCCCTCCATTTCTATCAGGCACCTTCATTGATAATTTTGTAAGCTGTTTATGCTAATGACTGCGTAAAACCTCAAGAGCCAAATCAAATTCACTTTTCATTAGTGACCTTTTTAAAATAGTGTTGCCAGATTGAAGGCAGGATGCCCATTTAAATTTGAATTTTAGGTAAACAACAAATTGTTTTTTTTTTTCTTAGTATGGGGACAAAATATTTTCCATGGAACATAACTATATTAAAAAGTGGGGTTTTTTTGTTCATCTTAAATTCAGTTTCACACACCATTCTGTTTCATTTTTTGAATATATCTTATTTTCATCTGGCAACACTAATTTAAAGGGAAAAAGTATTGGAAGTAATTAGTTTTTAAATGTTATACATCAAACCATCTTTTAAAATGTGTGTAACTGACCCAAATATCTTTTTAATGGTTGGGGGAGGGAGTAAAAATAAATTTAGGATTTTGTTAATGTTTCTTCATTAATTCATTTCCCAAATGTTCGCTGAGTACCTAAAATGTCAGGCCCTAAGGGAGGAGCAAAACAAACATAATCCTTGCCTTCATGGAATTTATAACTTAATGGAAAAGAACATTAATCACATAATCTCACAGATACATAGTAAAGTGTAATAAGTACAGTAAGGAAGGAAACTGTTCATAGGACAGGGGGCCTAAGTAATGGGTTGAAGAGAGAGGGTCAGGTAAAATTTCCCTGAAGAAATTTGGGCTAAAACCAAGGCCTTAATGGGACTAAATTGGGCAAATGGCAGGTTAAAAAAAAAAAAAAATAGAAGTGGATTTCCAAGTAGAAAGGAATGGAACAGGCATCTGTGGTTGAAATCCAGTGAACAATAAGTGTTTCTAAAAAGGCTGCCGAGGAGGTCTGCAAAGAGATAAAGTGGGACCCAGTAGGCATTTGGATCTTCATTGTAAAAAACAATGGGAAGACTTTGCGAGGCTTCAGTTAAGAAATAAGATTTGCATTTGAAAAGATGAATCCAGCTGCTTGAAGGAGAGAAGATTAGAGCTAACTGGAAGGTTTATAAAGCATTTCCTGGGTGGTCAGTATATCCCTCCCACCAAATGATCAAGGTGGTCTACAGAAGAGATTGGTAAATTCTTCTACAAAACGCCATGGAGTACGGGTTTTAGGATTTACCGCCGTACAGTCTCAGTTGCAGCTACTAAGGACTTTGCTTGTAGTGGTAGAGGAGTCGTAGGTGATACGTGAATGAAGTGTAGCTGTGCTTCAATAAAACTTTTTTTGATACTAAAATTTGAATTTCATAGTATTTTCATGTGTCATGATATAGTAATTTTTAATTTTTTTTTTAATGCAGTAAACATTTCAAGATGTAAAAACCATCCTTAGCTTGCAGGCTATATGAAAACAGCACTCATTCATGTTCTAGTTGCTTGGAGTGTAGTTAGGGAGGATTGGATGGTTTTGAGAGCTATTCTGGAGAGAAAATTAAGAGAAACGTTGATGGCTTAAGGGTGGGAGTTGAAAAAAAAACTGTTTGAAAATTCAGAAACAGATCGTTTCTCGTTTCTGATCTGTACGGGAGTGCCATTCCCTGAAGCAAGCAAAGGGACCTGAAGAAAGAAATCATGAATTAGGAAATGTTGGGTTTTGTCATGGCTCTAAAACATCCATGTGGAGATATTGAATATCATCAGGAAATATTTCAGCTAGAACTGAAGCATTGATAATTACCAGGTTATACCAGTCAATGGAAGCTTTCAGGGACTGACTTGTCTTGTCTTTCCTTTCCCTTCTCCTTTTTCCTTTCCTTCCCTTCCCTTCTTGAGGTATAATTGACATACAACATTATCTTAGTTTCAGTTGTACAACATAGTGATTTGATATTTATATATATCACAAAATGATTAGCACAGCAGGTCTATTTAACATCCATCACCATACATAAAGATATTTTTTGATGAGAACTTTTAAGATCCATACTCTCTTAGCAACTTTCAAATATGCTGTGTAGTGTTACTAACTATAGTCACTGTGCTGTACATAACATCTCCAGGACTTGTTTCTTTTATAACCGGAAGTTTGAATATTTTGACCACCTTCCCCCATTTTGCTCCACCCCCCAACTTCTGGCAACCACCAGTCAATCTGTTCTTTGCCTCTGTGTATCTATGAGATTTTTTTTTTTTTTTTTTTTTTTAGGATTCTACATATAAGTGAGATCATATTTGTCTTTCTCAATCTAACTGATTTCACTTAGCATAATGCCCTCTAGGTCCATCCATGTTGTCACCAAAGGATATATACATATGGATATGGATATATACACATATATACATACATATCAGAGGCTCTGTGGATAAGGTAGTAAATATCAGAAAGAAAATTGTTTTGGGACCAGAATGCTGGTTCTACCTTACACTAACTGATAACAACCTTGAGCAAACAGTTTCTCTAAGCTTCAATTTATCAGTTTGTGAAAGGAAATAATGATATTAAAAAATTATAATTCACTTGTGTGTTTACTGAGATTATGTAAGGAGATACTGATTTTAATTCCTAGCATGGCTCTGGAAGGAAAACTCTTCTTTTATCAATTGAGGTCCATGGTGTCAGGGGCCTGCAAATTGACTGAGAGCAGATTAACAGGAGAAAATATTTGATTCATATGAATGTGGGAGTACTCAGTAGTGAGTAACTCACAGAATAGCCAGGGGTGAGGGTGTGTATATACCAGCATACCCCGGGGTAAAGGTTTATATACTAGCTTAACAAAAATGAGATTTTGGGGTTCAATGGAAAAGTCTAGATGGTTCTCTTGGGCATTTTTATCCTGAAGGTAATGAGTAGTTTCCTTTTTGGCTGAAAGCTCTTCCAGAGGGTGTTTATAGCAGCTGAACTCCTATCTCTCAGTGCTAAGAGTTAGTCTTCTCTCGAGCAGGAAATTACCTGGGTGGGGGGTTAAGGGCAGCTGTATTTTCAGGAGACTCTGCTTAAGTTTAGATAAGGTTTCTTTCTGCAACTGTGGTTTGTTCAGATGTTTTCAGTTTAAAATAATCTCTGTACCATTCTGATGGGTTGTTGGTCCATTCAGTGGCTATAATAGACCTTTGTCTAAATAGTTGTCCCATACCTACAATTAGACTGGAAGGAATTGTCCTATCTTCTTAGGATGATTCGTTGCTCTGTGTAACACCTCAGGTTCAAGAGACAAGTTAGAGGTGGAAAGTTATTACAGACTTCCTGACTACATGTAAACCACTCAAATTGGGCAGTAAGAAAATTCATAGTGAATTGTGACTCACTTTCTCATTTTTGTGCTAATATGATGATGCTCTTATGGTATGCCCTACATGCAATTAACATGCCTTCAGTGAATTATTCTAGTGAACCCAAAGACATAGAAGTGTGAGTAGACCAAATATTGGACAATGCATTTCATTGGGGAGGACAGAAAAGTGTTGACTAACAAAATCCGAGGGAATTGCATGGACTAGAAAAATACTTTTGAGTAGGAAAATTATTATTATTATTTTTTCTGCTACTTTTTAAGGATAGTTCAACATAAAGCAGTCAGATAACAGCATAGTCCAGGTGATTATATTCTGCTATTTGTATGATAACCAAATGAAAGTACAACCATGGTGATTTATTTTTCTGTTGAGTTTGAAAATAAATATATATTATAATAAATTTACTCATCTGCCTATGGACATTTAGAAAGAAATAGTTTGAAGAAACGTGGCAAGTCTTCTAGGAAATATAATTCAGGTTGTGTGGGATTTTTGCTCAGCGTCCTTCCTCACTTTCATTGAAACCCTAGCACTTTCCCTTGTATAATCTCATTGCTTGTTATTGATTCTGTGGATATGCTGCACTTTGGAGCTCAAGGAATCCTGGGGTACTATATGATCATGTTCCTGTGTGAATATATACATTAAAAAATACAAGGTGGAAATCTGTGCTGACTGAATGGTAATTAATCAAAAAGTGATCAGTGATTAACCAAAGTGAAATGTTGTCCACTTGTAAGTGTCCATTTTCTAAGGAGATAGCTAGTATATTCCTTTATATATATTTCCTTTATATCTGTACCCTTGTGAGTATCCTTAGAGTATAGTTTCACTTTCTTTCCCTGACCCACTCCTTCACCTTACACCCAATAAGTGATGGTTGGTTCCTAATACACACTGAGAATCATCTCCCACTTTGGAAATAATAATAACTCACTAAGGTTAATAACTCAGCTCTTGATAGTTTTCTTAGATGGGTAATAAAAAAAGAAGACACTCAGCATGAAAAATTAAAGGTGTTGTGGAGATGCCAAGAGACATTTTCTTCATTTTACTATGAAATTATCGGGAGGAGATTGAGTCTCAACCTTCAAGAATAGCAATAGTAATTTTCTGTGGTTCCGTGGGACACGTTATGCTTAGCAACAGAACTGTGTGTAATAAACTCTGTGGTTGAAATATTACCTCTAGTTTCCAGAACTTTATTCTGTTTATCCTCTCAAAGGGATTCTGCTCCCATGTTAACTCTTAGAGTGCTAAGATTTACCAGCATCTGACACTTCAAGTATATCACTTGTGGTTCTTTATGTAAATATTTGAGTAGTGAGCTTCAGGATCTTATAAAAGTCTTCAGTAGAAATGGAAAATGAGTTTTTGGATGATAATATAGTTTTATCGAAACTTAAGTTTTCTTCCATGTAGGAATATTAACTTATGAAATTATTGGAAACAAAACATCTTATTTTATACATAGGATGGTATTTTTTGTGTCATCTGCTTGTCTGATATTTCTCTTCATTGTAAGTATTTTCTTTGCGTATTCATGATACATATGCTAAGTGTTTGGCTATTAAACATATTCTGGTTCTCAGTCTTTAAAGGCATATTTTATAATAATCAGGTGCCTTGATTCTTTGTGTTTCATCCATACCAAATTTCCAATCATGATTTTCCTTTTTTTATTTTATTGCAAATTTTTTGGAGCCTAATACATTTTATTGCTTGTCATTCAAAACAAAAGAAAACCCAAATTAATCATCTAAGAGCCCATATAAAATTTATTATTCATTCACATGTGTTCATGTCACTGTGTATGTATAATGTGGACACTTCATATGTGCCTACATATTTGAAAACTTTGTTCGTATAATGACAGACTCTGGGGTTCTGAAGTGAGTTTGTCTCTGACATACAACTGAAACAAAAAGAAAAAAGAAACTTGAGCATTGAATCTACTCCTAACCAGTAGCTATACGGAATTCCAGTGATCATTTGCCCATTAGCTGATGCTTTTCTGGATATACTATACTTAATGTTATACTTTGCTGAATATACTAAATTCAAAAAAGGGACTGTGTCAAAATACTAGATAATATGACCACTTGAGGTACAAACTCCATGTTACACACTCCTGTGCATACTCCCATGTTTGTGTGTACACGTTAATATCTCGTGCCCTGCATATTTTGTGATAATCTTAAAACGTTTACCTACTTACATTTGAAATGCGAAGATCCTTCTTTTTTTCCTGAATTGATTATTTAATATTACAAAAGGTTTTAGTGCTTGCTTAGAGATAGCAAATTTAACTCTTTATCTTACAGTTAACAATATTGATATATATGAATATATGTATAATATAATCTTTTCTTGAATGCCCATAAAAATCACCTTGCATTAGTTTATTAATTCAAAAATGGCGTGTTAAGTACCTACAGGGTGTTAAAATCTTATCTTGCATTGGGGTTTTAGACTCTGGCTACAAATACCTAAAACATTGGTGATATTATGGTTTAACACAGAAAAAGATAGAGGTGTTTTCTTGTTCATTCAGGAAAAGTAGAACAATGTTGTCTGAGGTTGCGCTTGGGTAGGACTATGGCAGAGCTGGGGCCACAGCGAGACAAATATAGTGCCTGGGATGGAGTAAGGAGGCATTTGAGTCACGTAGGTGCCAACCTTATTCTTGAACAGGAGAGAGCACCGCCTAAAAAGTCAGGTGCCTAGGGTGCAAAATTTAATTAGACTCCCTTTCAAGGTCATGAAGGTGTTACACAGGACCCTAAGATGAATGTCTCTTTAAATTTTGTACACTAAGTGCCTTGATTTCTTTGTTCTAGTCCAGTGCTGGGCTGCAACAGGTTTTCACAAAATGTGTTCCAAGGGAGATGCTACCCTACCACGAGTCACTGAGTCACTGAGCTGTGGTCAGAGGCAGTAGAAGTGTCCTGGGAAATGAATGAGAGCCTCTTGAAAACAAAAAGATAGTCAAGTAAAATTTAAGTGATTCTGGTAGGTATGTGGATATAGGCCATAACTGAGCAGGTTGCATGCTTTCCTGAAAGTGTGGGCCTTTTTCTGGTACCTTTCTAGGATAACTATGAACTCTTTATAGATAGAGGGAATAAACTTTGCCAGAAGGCACAGGGGGCTGCAAACAGAGATCGGTGCTTTAGAATGACTCACGGAAGACGGTCAGTTCTAAAAGGCCACGGAGAAGCTGCACGCCCATCACTGGTGGATACCACAGAGTTATACTCACCTGGGAAAAGTAAAGAGATAATTTGAAATACAAATTGAAGTTTGTTAGAATCTTGGTGCTGATTCCTTGCAAGAGGATGCTACACTATCCATTGGAGTGACTGACTCAGGTTTCCATAGATAGTCCCAAGCCATATGAAGTATGAGATTGTCTGGGTATCAAATTGGGTAGGCTTTTCTCTTCTAAAAGTGACATTCTTACAAGAAGTTGTTCCCTGACCTTTCTATGTAGATGAAAAGATGAGCATCTGTGGTTAATAAGTTGGGGTTTAGTGTTAGATGTCAGTAATATTTGAAAAAGGTCATCTGCACCATTTCATAATGGTTATGAAACCATTAATAATTGACATCTAATGAATGAACTCAGGCATTTGCAGAACCACCTAAAACTTTGTGTTTAGATCTATTGCTGATGTAACTGGGGGGATGCAAATCAGATTTTGAGCACCATGCTATTTCTCAGAAAGCTGTAATGCTCTTGAATTATTGTGATTTGTCTGAAGTAGTGGTTGTCATAGAGAATGGTGATGATCCTTACAGAAATGTAAGGACGGTGTGGTAACTATTCTAGTTAAAAACCTAACATCTGGGGCGCCTGGGTGGTGCAGTCGTTAAGCATCTGCCTTCAGCTCAGGGCGTGATCCCGGCGTTCTGGGATCCAGTCCCACATCAGGCTCCTCCGCTATGAGCCTGCTTCTCCCTCTCCCGCTCCCCCTGCGTGTGTTCCCTCTCTTGCTGGCTGTCTCTCTCTGTCAAATAAATAAATAAAATCTTTAAAAAAAAACACAAAACTAACATCTGATTGGCCGTTTGAATCATGGTGTGTAATGTGGACTGCATGTTATCTATCACCGAACACTTTCATTCATCCGAACACATTTCATTAGCCAATGAAACTAAACTAGGTGCTTAATGCAAAATCACCAAATTGCTTAGGGAGGCACTTGTAATAAGAGAGCACTAGAACTGCCAACAATTACAGGTCATTAATATTTTCTTACTCGTTCCCATGCCAGGATCTGAGTTGGGTGGATAACTGAAGCATTCCACTTTTTGCGACCCATAAGATCTTAGTCCATACCACTGGCTCTGTATTATCCTTCTGTACATCTCCATACCTAGAGACGAATGTAGACAGTACAAACTATGTTGAAGGAGATAGGAAGAAAGAGAGGGAGAAAAAGAATGATGGAAGGAAGGCCAGAGTGAAGAAAGGATGGATGAAGGGAAGGAAGAAGGAAAAGAAAAGGGCATTATTAAGAAGTGTCAGATTTATGCAGAGTCAATTTCTACAAAAAGGAGAAGATATCAAACACAAAAAAAAGGCCCAAGTCAATTTTAAGAGTTACTAAAAGAAACCTCAAGTTTCTTCCTATCTCTGACTTTGGTGTTAAGATTCTCCCCAAATATTACATTTTAACTATCTTCTTATGCCATTTATA
Organism: Ailuropoda melanoleuca; assembly: GCF_002007445.2. Lineage (NCBI taxonomy): Eukaryota > Metazoa > Chordata > Mammalia > Carnivora > Ursidae > Ailuropoda > Ailuropoda melanoleuca. The sequence goes on from NC_048218.1 coordinate 29,036,028, forward strand.
ATTTGTAGGCAAGAAGGAAATAAGTAATGGAACCCCATTCTAAAGCTGAAAATATCAGTCTCTAAAACATAACTGTCAGTAGCAAATTTATAAAGCTAAGTAGCTTTAAAACTATAGAATAATTGTTTCCGTCGACTTTGCAAAAGAACAGTGTACTATTCTTACCAAAAATGTAAATGAAAGCTGAATTTTTATTCTCCTTGAGTGGAAACATGCAATTCTCTCAGTAGGGGCAAACAATGGAGGTTTGGAGGCAGATCTTGCTGGTTACTTGTAGTTCAGGTGAAAACTGTTATCATTGGATTTGCATTAAATGCAGTTCCTTTCTCTTAAGGTAGAATGATTGGCAGGGATTAAGGCTTTATTACTAAAGAGTTCTGAGCCAAGCTGCTTTTTTCATGAATAATATCTACTCTCTTATTTATTAATGGTGTTTTTGACAGCTGGCAGTTCAAGAAGTGTATGTACTACTGTGTTAACTGTTAAAGTTCTCTATTTAGATGAAAAGGAGGTGCCATATACTTTTCCCATTGACCCAACCAGTTATGTTAAAATCATGGGTGAGAAATACATTTATTTTAATAAAGGCGCAATTAAAACAAGATATGGTTATAATTTTAGACTTTTTTTTTTTAATTTGGAAAGGACAGGACAGTATTAGAGGAAAAATGTGCAGATTATCAAGTCATATTTAATTATACCTTTGTCAGTATTACTCCATCTTAGTAACTGATTTATTTATGCATTAATGATGAAACTAAATACAAGGGATATTGCCTCTGGATTTCATTTTAACTTTGTTGAACTTAAATAATTCTATGTAAATGTGTTGTCTCTCTATTAATTAGCTTATTTTTAGTTACTAAAAAAAAAGGACTTGGCCTTTATCATTATTTATTAATATTATTTATTTATTGTGGAGTTTACTAGCATATGAAGAAATTACAGTCCTTAAAAATAACAGTATTAATAACAAAATTGAAAGCAAGTACAGAGAGTGGCAAGTGAATTATTTCTCTCCAGAACAGCTACTTCCTAGTGAAAAGGGGAACTTGAAAAAAAAAAAAGTATGTTTTGATTGTGTGTATCAGAGAAATTATAGCTGCCAGCAGCCCTCTCTCTAGGGAGAAAATTCACAGTGTGGTTTTATCCAAATGAAGGAGAAAGGGTCATCTCCCATGCTTTGCTCTTGTCTGGGCCTGCACTTGGCATTCTTATTTTTTTCTCTTAGGAATGATTATACCAACCTTAACACCAAAGAAGATGAAAAAAAAAAAAAAGTTGGACTAAAAAATCCAAAACAAACAATCTGAATGCTTTCTTCAATATTATGAGGTCAAGTGTACATTCTATTTGTTCTCTAGGTGTTTTTAACAAAAAAAAAATATTACAAGCCTAGAAATTTGGGATTGAATCAAGAAAGAAATAATAAGTTGGAGCAACTAGAATAAATTCTGTGAAAGAAAGATGTTGAGGGGTTATTCTTAGGAAATTGATGTGGTTAAAAAGTAAATGGTTTTTAAAATTACATGTGATTTCAATGTCAGCAATTTATATTTAATTAAGGATCTGTTGACATTCTGGAGTCTTAAAGAATTGGATTCAAGGGAAAATATTATTTAAACCTCTCCAAAGATTCCTGCTCCATTCAATAGAAGTCACTATGCTTCCTTAAGTTTCTCTGAGTTTATTTTCGGGAATTTTTCTGTATGGCCTTATTCTTGGTTTACTCTGAATATTGCTCTCTGTTGCCATTATAGATTTTACTTTGTTCGTTTAAATGTACTTGCTAGGGGTGCTGGGTGGTTCAGTTGGTTAAGCATTTGTCTTCAGCTCAGGTCAGGATCTCAGGGTCCTGGGAATGAGTCCTGTGTCAAGCTCCCTGCTGAGTAGGGAGCTCCCACTCCTTGTGTGCGTTCTCTCTCTCTCTCTGTCAAATAAACAAATAAATCTTTAAAGATTAAAAAAAATGTACTTTGCTGTCAGTTTACTAATAATGGAGATGTGCTGACTGAATTAGTAAGTACTGAAATTAGTAAGTACTGACTAACTTTGTTGTTGTTTTTGAAAGATTTTATTTATTGTTGAGAGAAATAGAGTGTGAGTAGGGGTGGGGCAAAGGAAGAGGGAGAGAAAGAATCTCAAGCAGACTCCCCACTGAGTGCAGACCCCCCCAGGCAGGGCTCCATCTCATGACCTGCTCTGAAACTAAGAGTATGACCTTTAAACGACTAAGCCACCCAGACGCCCCTGATTTAATAATTTTGAACTTTGAATGTTGTTGGCATCCAAGGATCCTTTACTAATCCCCAAATAATTCAGCAACAGTTATTTGACTCAGCAACTTCTTTTCTTGTTTTAATCCCTGCATTTCACTGTAAAAGAATATTTCAAAGATTTCTTTGAAACAACCCTTGCTTTCAGTATGGTAAGATATATGAATGGAACTAAAAATGTTTTCTTGGGGCCTCTTGTCACTGAGTAGAAGATGTATTTTACCTCCATTCAGTTCCCAGTGACAATAAGATGCATTTCTTCTTGGGGTGCCTGGCCTCTGACTCTTGGTTTTGGCTGGGGTTGTGATTTTGGGGTCATGAGATCAAGCCCCACATCGAGCTCCATGCTCAGTGAGGAGTCTGCTTGAGTTTCTCTCTCTCTCCCTCTGCCCTTCCCACTCTTGTTCTCTCTTTCTCTCCCTCAAAAAAAAAAAAAAAAGCAAGAAAAAAAGATGTATTTCTTCTTCTCTCATTTTTGTTTTCCTTTCTGTCATATCAAGCAGCTGTCCTATAAATAATCAAGAGCAGAACATTGGAAGGATGTATTTTTTTATTTGTAAAGTACTACAATTTTAATGTAGAACATCCCTGTATTGCTTTCCAGATGCTGCTGCTGATATAACTTTCTCTCTTCACACATACTTCACTTGTCAGGACTAGTAATTTTTGGTTTAACCCTTTAGTCTAGACCTTCTTTACTGCGAAGCTGTCTAGGCTAATAACGTGATTGGGTTCAAGCTAAGCTAATCGTAATGAAGAGTTCTCAGATGTTAAGTGGGCCTTGATGCTATGCAAAACATAGGTTCTCAACTGTCTTCTTCTTTTCCTTCAGGAAGACACCTTTACATGTGAGCTATCCCTACACATTTGTCTGGAAACTTGGTATAGACTGTGCTGTAGCCACGTGCTTTCGCTACAGGTGCTCACGGCTCACTCACTCACCCCACGGTGTACACTGGCGTAATCACACAGAAGTACTTTGTAGAAGCTAAAAGCCTTCCTAAGTGCCCAGTGAAAAGAGTACTTCCAGCTAGTAAAGAACAAAGATCTGGGAAGCTAATTCAGACTACAAAATTCCTATCTCAGATAGACCATCTTTGTCTCTGAAGACCCTAAGGCTCTTCGGCATCCATTTTGAGGGATGTAGGCACAGTCCAGGAAATATCCCCTTGGAGATACAGCCACTGGTAGCAGATCCTGTCGGAGATACTGCTGCAGAAAGCCAATCAGCATTACAATAGGGATTATTTAGCTTTTATAAGGGTTGTGTGCATAAACTACAATTCTTTCTGATTTTGCATTGTTAAAATATCATAAGCAATGAAGTGTTCATAAAGACGTCTAGGTGTGTGGTTCCTGAAGGTCATTCTAAAGTCACTTTCCCATACAGCCCACAAAGCCTAAGCGGGTTGAATATCCTTCCTATGTATCTCCAGAATGCCCAACACTTAACTTGCCTTAACCTTGCTAAATTCTAATTACCTGCACATTTTATGTACCTCTTACTGCCACCCCCGTTGAGGGTACAGACTAAATGTTAGCACAGTGTTGGGCATAGAGCTGAAGTTCTATAAATACATATTGGCTTTGGCTATTATAATATCCAATGCCATTCACTTGCTCTACCATTTCCTCCACTTAAAATCAAATGCGGTTCTCTCCTGAAAGTAGTCTTACTCTATCCATAAGAAAATATCAGCCCAAATTATTCCCTCACTCTCTTTAAGCAGTAATTCTTAAGCCAGGTTTATTCTTTTCCAAATCTAATGTATTTAGGATAAAAGGTCTTTTTTACTAAAAATCGTAATTTTATGTAGTGATTTATGAGCTTGACCAGAAGCTGATTTTTATTTCAGAAAATTTAATTATCTCTTATCAATATTGTTTTTATTTTTTAATATAAAGTAAACTTACTTGATTCAAAATTCAGAAGTACAAAAGAACAGACAGTACAAATTATTTTGTGAGCCCATCCAGTTGCTCTTCTCAGTTTATGGTTATTCCTCCTAAAATATTTTATGAAAATACAAGCAAATATATACATAAAAAGTACATTAGTCTCTCCCCTTTGTTATACAAAAGTCAATATACTATACGTTATTTTTTTGATCCTTGAATTTTTTGTAAATATATAATGGTGATCCTTCAATATCTGTACCAGAGAGCATCCTCATTCATTTCTATGGCTAGATAAGCACTGCATTTTATGTTGTATACAAACTCAGTTTTGTATCTTGAATTCCGTTTGTGGAATACAAATCCAGTAGGCATGTGTATACAAGTCAGTTATGTCCCCAAGACCACATGAAAGATGTTAGACCTTGGTCCTTGACTGATGTGTCTGGCTGTTGTACCATGTTGTTAAAGTGACTGAAGGTTATTGACTTACTGTAATCGGAGTCAGATATCTGATTTAGTTGGGTATATCCATTTCAAAAGGAAAACCCAGGATTTTTGGTGTTTAATCCTTTGTGTACCTTCCTTTAACCCTTTGCCATTAGGTTGGACATAAACAATAGTTAATATCAGTGACTAATGGCAGTAGTTCTTCAGCCTGGCGGCAAAACAAAGCAGTTCAGAACTAATCAGAAAGATACAATCAGGTATATGCCAGAGGTGAGGGATACTTTTTATTTTCTTTGTCCCGACTCTCTGGAATATGCTTTTACAGTAATTTAGATCATGTCTATATTTACTGGAAGAAAGCTGTATCTGTTGCATTCTTGAAATGGTGACGCCAACCAAATCTAGTTCTTTGCAACAGAAATTTGAAAAGAGGAATAAATCTTAGATCTTTTTCTTTGTTTGTTTGTTTAAGATAGCAGATATAAGACTTGTCTTTCTTTTCTCATTTGGAGTTAGAAGGGAAGTAACATTTTTGGAAATTACCATTATGTTATTGCAAATGAGTGGGTAAGAATTATTCTCTTCAATTTGTCACTGCAGCCTATATTTACTGAGAAACTTCTCTTTACCAGGTATTATTTTAAGAGCCCTGCATGTATTAAATCACTGAGCCCCCATGAGGTGGGTGATGTTATTCGCCCCATAAAACAAGGGAAGTGGGGAGCAAAGAACTTAAGAACTTGCTCAAGATAATAACAGAACTAGGATGCAGTTGAGCCATAATTAAAACGAAATAAAACAAAACAAAAAAACAATGAGCAGTACTTTTAGCTCAGCACTATTACTTTCTACCACTGAACTCATGTTGCCTCTCAGTTGAGGAAACTGGTTCAGAAAGCTCAAAGCCATGTATCTACTAGGTGACAAAGCCAGGGTTTGACTCCCAGGTCCGACACCAAACCTGTATTGTTTTATTCACTAGATAGTTATGGGCAAATACAGATGTGGGTATAAACATAAATAGGTAAAGATATTTGAAGTAGGCTCTGCATTACTGAGGTAACACCCCCCTTTGCCTTTACTGAACCAATCATAAATTCTTTGAACTGTTTTTTAATTCCAGGTCACGGTCAACTATGCACTTGTTTCTGCATAGATTCCCGTAAAATCTCTACTTAAGATCTGTTCAGTTGTCATTTCCTCTGTAAGCCTTCTCTGGTCATACCACCCTGACCCAGCATGCAGAACCAGTCGAGGTTGTCCTCTTTCCTCGGTGTCACTTCTCTGCCCTTTTCCATAGCTTAGCTGAGGTAACTTACCAATACTTTATCATATGTATTTGTTCAACATATGTCTTCCTGTTAATCTGTGATGACTTTAAATAAAATATGGTGACTTGGTTTTTGTATCTAAGACATGTGGCATATTATTTGGCCCCTGGTAGGCAGTCAGTGAAAAAATTTAAAAATTGATGATGCCTATACTGTCCTAAATTTCTCTATCTTAATATTTGCTTAACTTTAATGAATTTGAGCTATATACCTTGAAGAAATGTAATGTTGTTGGATAAAGTGAAATATGGAATAATAACTTTGTACATTCTCAATTTGGATAAAAAAATTTTTAAATAATTTAAAATAATTTTTATCTTTCATCACCATACATGAATAAACCCTATTATGCCTCTAAACTCTGGCACTCTGAAATTCTTCTGCTTGACCTGCTTGCTACCTGTTTTCAGTGTACTCCTCTCTTGTGGAGCCTGTTCTTTGCTTCATTGGGATCTCTCCCTGTTCTACCCATCACCTCCTTCCCAGCCTGGCTACTCCCAACTCTTCTCCCAGATGACGCTCCTCTCCAGGCTCCCATCCACCTTTCCAGGTCTCCCAAGAGGGTCTCTATCCTGTGGCAGCTCACTTTTTAGCTTTCACCCTCCACTTCACAGCCCGGCGGATAATCTGTCTTTATCTCCAGAGAGAAGCAAAGTTATTTGGATTGTCCTAAAACACTCAGGGAGACTTAGTGGGTAGTCGCTTCTAGAGCTCATTTTCTGTTTCAACACTTTTACTTTGAGCATACTTTGAAATAGGGATAGTATTCATAGGCTACTAATATTAAATTTATGAAACGAAAAACGTCGATCAAAATAACTCCATCAGTGAACCACCTGAATTGGAATTGCTTTTCTTGTAATCAATGGCAAGCCAAAAAAATGGTACTTTCTGTAAGAAATCAAAATAATGCAAATTTTACTTTTTGTAAAGTGAATTGTTTAAACTTCTCCTTCATAATTATTTTTCCCATTATAAGTATGGCAGCATTGACCTGGATGTAGGGACTTCATGGAATGTTGGCCAATTAATTATGTTTCTTCTCTGTCCATCACAGGGAAGGAGGAGAATGGAGAGGTTGAGGAAAAGGTTAAAAGGCAGAGGACTGAAATAAAAATGGAAATAAAAGGGAAATAAAAGAGATAAATTGCATCTGGGGATTTTTTAGAATTCAATAAGTAATAGAATTAGTAGTACTTTATTTTCTTATAAACACTTTGAATTCTTAGGCTAAATTGCTTCTCCTTTCTCCTCTCTCTCTCTTTTTCTCTTTTTAAATCAGAGCAGTGAGTGTTACAGAGATTATTTTCGGTGATAAATCTGTGTGAAGAGAAATGTTTCTCTTATTCTCCCCACTGATTAGTACAATCTCAAATGGCAAGTGTGAGAAACCTCCATCTTTTGATGCCATTCTTGCATCCCTACTCCAGCCCCAAACTCAAAGAGAGGAAGATCAGAGTGTTCCTTTTCCTTTTTCCCCTTGAAAAAGAAACTGGCATTTCTCCCCATTTCTTCTGAAAGAGACATTTAGAATAATCAAGACAGCATTCTTACATTTTCTGTTTCCATGGAATTTACAGAAGGTCTAAAGTATCCAGGATGCCCTGTTAGCCCATAAAGCCATTATCAGATTTCCAGTCTCTTGAGCTTAACTTAGATCTTCAGAAATATAATGCAGGGCTGTTTTCAACAGAGAAACTCTGCATGAAGGGCCTTTTAAATGATAGCTTCTAAACTTTCGGTATGCCTTTGATGATTTCACACTCTGACTACTTTTGCATCTTCCTGACATTTGCAGTTCCCTTGAGGCATGTATTATAGTACACACACTACCCATGGTTAGATAATCACAAGTTTAGATATTTGTGAATGTTTAGGTTCTGAAGAAGAAAAGTGACTTCGGGCAAGGATACTTGTCAACATAATCAAAGAATATCTCAGGAAATTCTATTTGCATGTATTCACAGATGTGAGTACTTACTTTTGTTTTATTTTGTTTTGTTTTGTTTCACCCTCCTATGATTTCTTCTTTATTTTTGCTATTGCTATTTTGTTTTGCTTGGTAATCCTTTTCTGTTCATGTGTTTAAACCATAGTAAATTTATCATGGAAATTTTCTGATTTGTTGGGAACGGGGAGATCATGTGAAACTTGATGCCATTTTGACATGAAATCTATTTTATCTAGGGAGAAATTTGATGTGTCTAGGAAATTTCATTTAAAAAAATCCCCCCCCTTGGATAATATGCATTAAATGCCCAAGCTGAGTTTGTCCTTGATTCCTTGCAAAGAACTCAAAATTCCTAGTGGAGTCAGATATTTTAGGGACATACCAACAAATGAGCACATATTGAAATAAAGATTGTTTACTTCTTGTCTTATTTTCTACACAGAGGAAATAGCAAGCCTGCTGATTGAAAGAAAGTTGTGTATGATAGACTTGAACCTATAAATGGATATCAAAAAATAATTAAGATTTCAGATTAGACAGAGTAGACATTTCTGACATTCCCATTTTATATTCTGTTACATATCTATGATTATTTTCATTAATCATGACTTGTAAAATCTTCCTTACTCAATCCTACATTGAACTGTGTTGAATTTCAAGGCCAATTATTAGGATAACTCAAAGTTGAGCTGAAAGTTAGCCACTTTTGGGGCACCTGGATGGTTCATTTGGTTAAGCATCTGACTCTTTTTTTTTATTTTAGGTTTTATTATTTTATTTGAGAGAGGGATAATGTGAGCACATGTGGTGGGGAGAGGAAGAAGGAGAGGGAGAGAGCTGTGCTGAGCACAAACCAGACACAGGGCTCAATACCAGGACCCTGAGATCATGACCTGAGCTGAAATCAAGAGCCAGTCGCTTAACTGACTGAGCCACCGGCACCCCTAAGCATCTGATTCTTGATTTTGGCTCCAGTCATGATCTCGGGGTCATGAGACTGAGCCCCAAGTCAGCTGAGCTCCAGCTCAGCACAGAGCCTGCTTGAAATTCTCTCTCCCTCTCTGTCCACCCCTCTCTACCCTCACAGGTCTCTCTCTGTCTCTCTCTTAAAAAAAAAAAAAAGTAAATCATTTAAAAAAAAAAAGTTAACTACTTTTTTGTTTAGGTTCCTAAAGGTAGATTTATTCATTTTTATCTAGAAGTTATTAAATCAAGAACTCTCTTCTACATTTTGCCAAGGAGGAAAAGGAGATTGGGGAGGTGCCACCTACAGGAAATTTAAGATTTGGGATATTTTCCTTTCTCTTTGCTTCGTCCATGTTTCTTTTCGAAAGAATAGATTTTTATCCATTATAAGATCTGAGTATTTCTTTTTTTTTTTTAAGATTTTATTTATTTATTTGAGAGAGAGAGGGCAGGGGAAGGGGCAGAGGCGGAGGGAGAAGCAGACTCCCTGCTGAGCAGGGAGCCCAACATGGGGCTTGATCCCAGGACCCCAGGACAAGAACTGGAGCCGAAGGCAGATGCTTGACTGACTGAGCCACCCAGGTGCCCCCTATAGTGTTTCATAGATGTTTATCACTTCAGTTCTAATAAACTTGCATAGGCTAGCTCAAATAAAATCACTAAAAATACTAAGGCTTTATCTGTGTGTGTGTTTGGGGACGGAAGAGATTATATTTAGAACAACTTACCTACCTGAGGTTTATCAAAAATTTCAGAGGGATTCTAGAAAGAACTGGACAGTTGACAAAAACAAAATATATTCTCTTGAGGGTTTTCACATACAAAATACTTGCAAAAAAAAAAATCAGGATTGGCTCTACTTTTTCATATACCCTTTTTACATACACAGTCATCATAAATATATGTGATATTTGGGGGAGTTTAGTGCTGAATTATTTCCCAGAGTGTTCAAATTTATTTATCAACTGAAACTGGTTTTTTTTTTTTTTTTAGATTTTATTTATTTATGACAGAGAGAGACAGCCAGCGAGAGAGGGAACACAAGCAGGGGGAGTGGGAGAGGAAGAAGCAGGCTCCCAGAGGAGCAGTGAGCCTGATGTGGGGCTCGATCCCAGGACGCTGGGATCACGCTCTGAGCAGAAGGTAGATGCTTAACGACTGTGCCACCCAGGCGCCCCTCAACTGAAACTCTTTAAATAAGATCTTGTTAATGCCAGACTAAAATATATTAATTAATATTTCCTAGATATTTAGATAATACTTCCTCCTCAGTGTCTGACTAAATAACAGCTTTCACTGAAGTTATTAACCTAAGAATCTTTCTAGCAAATTCACCTCTTTCCTGCTGTTGTAATCTGTGGAGATCCAGTATTTATTTTATTCAAAGTTATTTTCTAAAAAGGTGTCCAAAACTATATAAATTACTGCTTAGGCCCATGTCTGGATAGATAAACAGGTCGTCTGAACAGAAGTTAAGTACCTCTCTTCAACTTGTAGAAACAATCAAATGATAGCCTTGTAGTCAACAGTTAGAAGATTATGCACTGCTTAAACACAGAGGTTGTGCCTTTTTGGTCTGCATGGCCCTCTGTCTAGTACTTTACCTGAAACACAAGTGATACTCAATAAATGTCATTTTAATACATACAATAAGAAATTTGCAACACATGTACTGTGTGGTGACTAACATAATAAAAAATCATTAAAAAAAAAGAAAAGAAAAGAAATTTGCAACATATATGAATGTTCCTTATAGAGTCTTGAACCATCAAGAAGATACAGTTAGATTTTGAGTTATGAAAACTTGAAATATTGAGATGTAGAATAGGGCTAGGTTTATGGACATTTCCACCTACAGTCAAAACCTTAAGTGGTGTAAACCTTCCTCTCTCTACTTCAGCCTCTTCAAAGATTTCCACAGTTTCAAAGCTGTGGGCTCATTGAATTGTTGACTCTTTCTCGGAGACAGTTTCCCTTCTCTGATAAATAGAAACACCCACCATGTTTTGTTAGAATCCAGGCTCTGTGATTTCAAATATAAAATGGGTTTCTTTGTTTTAACATTTATAGATCATCTATAAGTGATTTGAGTAGCACTGTCCTGTTGTTTTAACGTTCACAATTTTGATCATTTCAGGTCTTTTCAATATCCATTATAGTATTTACTAATGTGACCTTTTAGGGGAAGTACATGGATCTAGAAAATGCATCTGAAGATAACGTTGGAAAAAGTTTAGCAATGATAAGAAACTATGAAGAAACCTAATCATCTACCTTGGTATATCTGTGGAAGCTCCTCCTCCAGAGAACTTTCACACCCTTTCCTGTGGGAAAATTGAGTTACAAAACTCTTCAAATAAAATAAGACACTTCTATTCACAGTCCTGCCAATTACATGAAGCTTTTACCACGTAGGAGGACCTTGCCGTGTTCTCCTGTCTCATGTAACAGTGAAGACGCTTCAGGGAAGGGTTTTGATGATTTACTCAAATCTCTCAATAAAGTGAGTGACAGAGCCTAGAATACTGGAATCCTAACACTCAGTCCAGGGGTTCTCTATCACAAGATTTTTAATCCTAAATCTAGAAGCAAAATCTAACACCAGCAACAGCAACAACAATAGGAGAAGGAGAAACAAAAATATGAAATGTTGTCTTATAAAGTAAATTTGTAATGACATTCATATTTTATTATCCTAACAGTAATGCTACGGATGCTGTCTAAAAGGAAGCACTTGGTATTGTACTAAGCATTTTATTTATATTTTATTGTTTTATCTTTACAGGAACCTTCAGAAGTGGCAATGAATGCTGTCTTTATTTTACAAGTGTGAAAAATAGGACTTAGAAACTGAAATAACTTTCACAAGGTTGCACAGTTAGTGGCACCCTAAGTGGAATTGATTCAAATTCTATCAGACTTCAGAGCCTGTTCTTATAACTGAAACAGTAGTGAATGTTTACTAAAGAGCTGTCTGCTCAAAAAAAAGCCCCCAAAACCAAAAAACCAAAAAAGCAAACCATAGAATACAATTAATGCTTTTCATTATATTTCAATTACAAAAGTTTAAGTTATACACCATTGTGAAACATCTAGTTTAGTGTTACGCTAGGTACATTTCTAGTAGCACTTGAGGGTCATAAGATGTTTTATTAAAACACATTTTTTTAAAGATTTTATTTATTTATTTGACAGAGATAGAGACAGCCAGTGAGAGAGGGAACACAAACAGGGGGAGTGGGAGAGGAAGAAGCAGGCTCATAGCAGAAGAGCCTGATGTGGGGCTCGATCCCACAATGCCGGGATCACGCCCTGAGCCGAAGGCAGACACTTAACCGCTGTGCCACCCAGGTGCCCCTAAAACACATTTTCTTAATTGTTAAAATTTAATTAATTTTTCAGCTAGATTATTCTCTTTTTAAACTTAGTTTTGCTTGCTCAAACTAGAGAAGTTTGAAGGTCAAATTTTGAAGTATTTTTGCTTTAATTATGAAAAAGAATATCAGCTGTCCCACCCTTACCCTTGCCAAGTGGTCAGATGTTTATAACAAATTTAGTTATATTCTCTTCATATCTATAAGTAGCTGGCCCAAACTCTGTTCCTGTACGTTCATACACATACGTATTTTCCTATAAAAGTAAAATATTGCTAAAATGTAAATGGATGTGGAGTTCTTTTCTCAATTTACATTGAAAGTGAAAATGTTTTTTGGGTTCCCTTCCACTATCATCAATATTATTATCCCTCTTCTCCTTCCCCATCCCTTTCCCTCTCCCTTCTTCCTCCTCCCCCACCACTGCCTTTCCGCTTGCCCCCTCTCCTCCTCCTCCTCATTCTCCTCCTCTTCTTTCTTTCCCTTACAATTAATGCTAAATTCTAGTCTCTGCTGGGAAGGAGTGATGTGTCTTGAGTACTTTATCACACTCTTCAATTTGGCCTTTTACCACCATAGTAAATTGACTGTAAATCAGGGAGGAACTTTAATGTACCAATAAAATCTATAAAAAATTGTTTCGGAGAGCAATGTTCTCTAAAAGCAATTTTTAAATGTAAAGAGGATTTGGCATTTGTAAATATAGAACATACAGTGAACTCAGATTTGGCTACAGAAATCTTTCCTTTTTTATATTTAATTTCTTATTTAAAAAAAGCCCTCCATCCCAGATATATGCTACCAATTCAGTAGCCTCTAGTTCCATTGGCATTTAAATTATTTAAAATTAAATAAAATGTTAAATTTGCACTTGCCACATCTTAGCTGCTCAATAGCCACTTGTCTTGGTGGCTGTATCTTGATAGTACAGATACAGAGCACGTCCATCATCACAGAAAGTTCTGTTGGACACCACTGCCCAATATGGCTGGAGGTTTGACTAATCAAGAAAATCAGAGAGTATTACAGAAATCAATCTAATATTTAGAATACATGTGTGTGTGTATACACACATATTCCAGTTTATTAATTCTAATTCATTTATTTTTTAATTTCTCTCTTTGAATAATTTTAATTTTGACTTAAGCCATTAACGTTTTTTTTTTTATTTTTTGATATTTCAGCAAGATCCCATTGGCTTAGCCATTTTATGTGCATGTCGGTATGTGTTTATGATATCAGTTGTAGCTAGTAAGGATACTCAGAGATGTGCTCCTCCAGGCCATAGAAAGACAGGGTTGTACTATTATTGCCTTACACTTCGTAGTGTCAAACACATTCACTATGAAGGAATATAAAGAGGATTATAAACTTGTGATTTCAACTGATAGTGTATAATAAATACAAATCTATATCCAGAACAGAGGAAGTGGGCTTTCCCAAATATTCACCTTAGGGTTAGACCACCTATAGGGGGTAGGGCTCAGTGGGGATGATGATGGTAAGAACCAGGGCCTCAGTCCAGTCTCTGAGCTCCTTCATCCACATCAACCATGTAGCTTTGAGTGCATGCCAGATTGTCTATGTTACCTTACCAACAGGTGATCTATAAACTGGTTAAACTCCTCCTGGAAAAACTAATATTGTTTTGTAAGAAAAAGTTCCAGTTAAGTACTTTAGTTTTCTTCCTGGTCTATGAAAGCCATAATCAAAATATAATATAAATGGAATAGACACCATATTTTAAAGTAATTTTTGAACATTTATATTCTAAAGACATATGGCAGTCCAGATTATCCATTACTTCTGCAGACATCACATTCAGTGTACACAGTGTCCAAAGAAGTTCTTATCAGGGTGATTGTCCCCTGAGTCCCTAGCATCCCAACATCTCAGGGCATCTTTCCAGTCTCTGTCTCTCATTAGAATGTCTTTCCGCTTTCAGATAAGTGAACACATGTTTCCTCTCCCTGCCCTACACTTTCTGGATGTGTTCCAGTCCCTTTGAATTCCAAGTCTGCCTTCACTTAGATGCCCTCCTGAGTTCTGAGTCTCGTAGTTTCATGTCTGCTGTGTCCCCCCCCCCAAGGAATTAACCCCACCTTCCAAATTATTTCTCTTGGAGCCCACGGGGCTGCTCATTGTGAAGAGAATATTATTTTATATTAATTTATTCATAGTACCAGGTATTGTGCTAGCCGTTGAGGAATAAGGGGGTATAAGACAAAACATCTCCCTGCAAATTGCTTGTAACCTCAAGTATTTGTTCAAATCCGAGTTTTCATTATAATTCCCTAGTATGTATTATCAGAGGACATGTACATATCAAATCAAAAAGGATTCCTTTAGGTAAGGTAAGAGTGTACACACACCTTAGGGTGTTTAGACTAGCTCATTTGCTTCCTAAGATCTATTGTCCATATTCTCGCTAATCCCTTGAGACTTATTATTTCAAAAACTTAATTTTAGCCAGCTCATGCATAACAGATTTTTATCTATGGAAGAAATTTGCAGTGTGAAATAAAAAGTGTAGAAGCAGTGATATTTAGGGAAGCTTTGATGTTAAATTGAAGATTGGCATTTCGCTTAGAAATGTATTCATCTATTCTTTGATTCCATAAATCATATTTAAACTATTAGCGGCTACAGTAATGAAGTTACAGTGGATTCTAGAAATGAGGTATTGCTTGTGTGGTCTAACGTGTATCTTTAATAGACTGTTTTTGAATTGCTAAAATTCAACCTATTTGACTCTGTCAGAAGAGCTTTAATGTCCTTCATTGTGCAAACTTTGTTTCTGTCACCCTTGACAAATCCTAATAGGGATTAATTTAGTTCTGGGTGACAGAATAAGGTGCAACCGTAACCCAGCTTTGTGTCATGGATCCTAACTAGTTATGAGCCTTGCTTTTCCCGCTGCAGGCAGAGACTTTGCTAAACCTACAATGGACACAGAATTAGATGCCTCTTCTTTCTGTCTCTTACTCGTTCTTATTTAGCATAACCTCTTTCTTTCTTGTGTGGCCCAATTTAAAATTATATATTGTGGAGGTATTTGAAATTGCAGTAATAAATATGTGTTCTACACATTTTTAATCACTTGCCAGTCTGCATTAGCCTTTTAATTATTAATAAAGTGAAATCCATTGATTTCCTCCAGTTGTTCGAACATGAGTCTGACCTAATCCTGCCTCAGGCTTGAGGGGTTCTGAGATGAACAGCAAATCCTTGAGCTAAACATTAATTTTGTGGGATTTAAACATAGTACTATTTTTTTATTCCTGAAGGAGGTTACTCCTTTGTCTTTTTCCTACTGAATTTGCAGAAGTATTATGAACTTTGGTCTGTTTCATGTTATACATACAAAGTAAATCTTGGACAAAACAAGTTTGTGATGTCACTAAAATTTGACCTTTCTCATTATTTTGTTCTGATATTAGAAATTTTACCGTGGATACTCATAAAATGGTACGTTCAGAAGACCTTAATACCATTTTTAAATTAAAATGAAGCACATTTATTAATAGCACATTTTTTATTTTTATGTGTTAGAACTCTTTTTTTCTAGTTATATTTCCAACCTTATTCAATAGCATATTTGGATTTATTGCACACTTTCTTGATGATATCTCATTTTTATTTTCCTTTGTTCATTGATCTAATGTCAGTTACATGTTTTTACTTCCTATACCTATAGAAATTGAATGGTATGTCAGTTCCCCTTCTCAACCTCCTCTTATAAAAGTATGTTAGTGAACCAGGGTGGCAAGATTGCTTTTGAATGGGAATTTATATTTGGTCTTGCTTCTTTATTTTTTTTATTTTTTATTTTTTAGTAAAAGCACAGGTTAGAGTTGAAGTTGGTAAATAGCATGAACTAAAATTTCTAGAAGAGAATGACGTAGAAACTCCCTCTTCATTCTGTAGGTTCAAATATAAAATATGTTGTTTCTCAAGGCTAGAAGGAAAATTGCCTCTAAGTAGTAAGGTACTTGCAAATACATGAATGAATCTGTGAATGATTAACTGTTACATGATAAACTTCTCAAGCAATGATGTTTGATGAAGACAGCTCTTTAGCCAGGACAGTATCACATAGTTCAGAATAGTCATATTTGGAGAAAAATTTATTATAGCCTACTGATCCAAATGTTATAATATTATTATTCAATAGTTATTAATTTACTATTCATATGCTAACTGTTGCATATTTAACTTGATCAATTTGGTTGTTCCTCGCAACCAAATGGGCTTCTTCTCTTAACATACCAAGCTTATAGAGTATAATTTTATGTTTGTCCTATATAGTATGTAATTTTATATGCATCTATAAATTATTCTGCCAATTTATTAAAATCCACAGTAGACTTTTTTTAAACTTGGAGTTAGTTTAAACATTTACATTTGGAAGCTGAGAAATGAAGTTTACAAGTGGTTTTTTTTCTTTTTTGACCAAACCACAGCCCCCCCAAAAAAAAAAAAAGTTGTTTTTATGTGTGCAGTCTTTCCCTGCATGGCAAGCCCTCATAACTGCTTCTGATCCCAAATCTCAGGGAATTTGTTTTCAACACCATAATAGTCTTTCAAAAGCAACCGTGATTATAGTAACTTCAAAGCAGCAAGCATCTGTATTTTAAGATGGGCCAATGGAAGCTAGCATCCGTCTTCCATAAAAAAAGCAATCGTGCTCTTCCCTGCTGCCACTTACAGGGGCTTCCTCAGGGACCTTGTTAGATGCTTTCATGTGAAGACCATTTGACCCACTTCTGATTAGTGTGCAGGTTTTCACGGCAATGGCTTCTGGGAGGGAGATGCCGTTGGCTGGTCGCCTCCTTATTCTTGAAGTGAAAGAAAACTCTCAGTGGAATATATTAAGGATAATAAAGGGAAGAAGAAACACCAGTTAAAAGAAGGTTGAAATATTGAACTACTATTTAAAAAAAAACCAATGAAAACATATTTCTATACTGATTGTTAGGAGGATAACACAGTTGGTGTCACGGTTTCCTATTTTGTGTTCAGAAGAGTTTAACTTCTCCATTTCATTTTCTGGAAATAAGGGTTTTGAGAACACAGAGTAAGTGACTCTGGCTCATTTTTACCTTTGGTCAGTCAGTTTTCCATTCCCTGAATGCCCATTTTTTCATTTACAATAACACTAAATAATATTAAAATGTCTTTAAAAGTAACAATAAAGATACCAAAAATGCCTGGAATGTTAACACTTCTAAAAATTGTCATTATAGCTTTTATAGCCTAGGTAAAATCTTCCCTCACCAAATTTCTCTTGGCAAGAATATCAGCAAATGTGTTGATAGCGAGATAGCAACAATTTTCTATCCATATTATGCCATCTTTAAAATTCAATGCTAATTTTTCTTTACTAACTGTTGTTTAATTTAGAATTTATTTAAGGTCCTGCTTGCATAAATAGGCCCGATATTTCTCCATTTTTTGTACTAACAGGTTGCTTACATGCACAAAAACAATCTGCCAAGAAAATAATTTACTTAATGGCTTCTTGCTATTTTCATTTATTTACATGTATATATAGTATACCACAGAATCCAGCATTTGCTCTCTTCCTACCCACACCCCACACAGGATTGCCACAGTCTAATTTTCCATTAGGATAGATTAATTTTAATGTAACTTAATACATATCACAGTACATTCCACACACGGTGTTCAAGTACTCTCATTTTTAATTTCTCCTGCTTTATCACTTTAAAAACCACAGCTGTTCCTAGGATAACAAAAATGATGTTGAATAACTGCTTACTTTTCCACTTTCCCGCAGGGGTGGGGGAACAGCAGGTAGCATAGCCTCATCCCCAAACCAGATGTTACTTTATTAAAAATTGAACGTTTTGGAGGGACTAGAAGGAGATTTATGCTTTAGGAGAGCAGCAAAATTAGAAGGGGTAAGAATATCAGATGGTTTAATTCAGCTTTTAAATTCAATCTTTGCTTGTATTTCATTGTCTGTGTTTTATTTAGATCATATTTTAGATGTTTGTGGACCAATAAAATGCCCAAGGTCTTACCTGACACTAATTCAGTTACCATTGTTAGTCAATCCAACAAGTTTTTTTGGATTCTTACCATAAAATGACATCAGGATAAATTCTGTACAGGATTCTAATTATAATAGAGTGTAATACAATATAGTTCTTCCCTTATGAGGGTCTAATTGTTAATAACAATTCACTAAGTTATTTAATTATCAGTAGAATTTTTAAAGGAATTTAATGTGTTGTGTGATACATATTAATCTACCATTTAACTTTATGTCACTATAAATTTTTTAGATTATATATTTCATGGATTTTTTTCATACTTCTTTAAGGCATGAACAAGTCATAGGTGTCAAAGTGCTCTAATTTTGTCTGTGTTCAGAACTTTTTTTTCCCCTCTAATTCAGTTTAGAAGCATGCTGAAAATGTCAACTACTATGAAATCATTCTGCAATGACCTAATCCTTTGGATATCCAAATAAACAAGAAAATTGTGTATTTTCAAATGTAGCAATAAGGCTTTAAAATTGTGCCTGAGAAGTTCTTAAAGATGTTTTCACATTCTCAGTTGCATCCATCCACCCCCAACTGAAAGTTCTGGGGATTTTTGTCTCCTCTACTTCCTGGGTTACCCTTTGCATCTCTCTATGCTAAATGATGATGATAGGTAGTGCTCTTTCTCAGTTACCACTCAAACACAAAAGATTCATAATTTCTGGGAAAATTACAGAAGAATAAGTAAAACTTCTAAAGCTAGGCTTATTCACTCTAAATAAATTTCTTCCTTGCAGTGTTCCTGAGTTGTTTCATCTTTGAAAAGCAAATTACAAAAAGCCTCTTTAGCACCTTCCAATGACAATGTAGTGAAAAAGAGTAACAACATAAAACACTTGGTCTTTAAAATTATTATGTAATACTGTTGTAGTTACCATAGCCACTAGAGACTGAGCACAATTATGCAGAATTATTGATTTTTAATTTTTTGTACTTAAACACGTATCTATTTGCAGGTGTTGATATCAGCCCCCCCCATGCTAAATGTCTTCTGGACACAATCATCCTATTAGACTCTGCCATTATTAGATTGCTGCTGTTGAGTGTCTCAGTTATATAAGTCTGTCAGCTGCCAGTGAGGACGGATAGTTTGAATCTTGCAATTAGTCAGCAAAAATACATCATGCCATTTGTCTTAATGTTGTCAATTTTGTTTTATAGCATTAGATAAACAGAGGAAAGGAAGACACTTATCTGGTAAAGTTATTCCATAATACTGTGAAACTATGAGTAGAACAATTTTAACTTTTCTTTATCGAGGGAATGGAGGGTTCATCCTTTGAGGTCTATAGTAAAAGTGAATGCATTGAAAAAACTGTGCCAAGTTTTGATTAAATATATGTCAAAAGCTCCAGATTATAAATACTTAAAGGATATTTAAAGGTAAGATATCTGAATTTCAGAAAATATCTGTGTGTGTAGTGTTACTATATCATCTGGTTTTTCAAAGACAATATCCATAGTGTTACTGTAGAGATAAATACTACTTCTGAAAAAAATTATTTGTCCCTCCATCCAAAAGGGAATCAGTCTGTGCATATTGGGGAATTCCTATGTGACCAAAAAGGCTTAGTCAGTGATTTTGATCATGGTGTGTCCCTCTGTTGTACCCTACCAATCAAGAGATTTGGTGAATTCAAACTACATAAAAATCTACACAGTGGAAATTATCTTCACGAAATTGCATTTAAACTAGTTATAACTGATAGTAATCGAAGACCTTAATTTCTATAGAGGATTGGAAATGCATTCTCTAGAACAATTTCATCTTCATGAGTTATATCATAACTCTTACCTAGAAGGTTCTGTCCATCTTCTGGCTGATTACCCAGGTTGGAGCTGGAGCTTTATAGGTGAGAATATAATCAGTTAATTTGACAAAAAATCCTGAACAAGAAATCTCTTCAGGTACCTCTCTGTATTTAATAGCCACATCATTTGGCAAAGATGTATGTCTTCCTTTAGGCAATGTGTGTATGTATGACATTTACGTATAAATAAATGCCATGAGTGTTCAGTATGATTCATAAAATATTTGTTGGTAATAAACTGAAGTTTATAAATAGCATTTATTTTTAAAGATTTTTTTTCTTCTACTTAATGTAATCTATAATATTTAAGGGATTTAAATTGTCTTGAAGTGGAAAAAACATAAGTGCTTTTCCTAGCTTTGTGTTGGGTTCCGAATTTACCTGCAAAACCATTTGATTATTTTAGTAATGTATGCTATTTTTAGAAAAATAAGGCAGTAAGAACAAACAAGGAGAGACAGACAAATAGAAAGAGAGAGAAAAAAATTTAAACACTTTTAAATCTTAGTACCAAAATAATGATTTTAATATTTGAGTATATAGTCTCCTTTTATTTTATAAACATGAGGAATTATATAGTACATTATAAATGCTTTATTATATTTGTAACACTTTTATATATAAATTATATGCACTAATATGTACTTCAATAAAGAGATAATGAGTCATTTTTAAGCCAATTATATGAACCTTCCTTTCTACACTTAACTGGGTTTTACCCATCTAAGCCATAGGCAATCTCTTTGGACCCATGGAAACCAAAATAGAGGATTTTCAGAGAAGATGCAGTAATTAGTTTGGAATGTTGGGTGGCAAGATGTAAGTGTTTAGACTGAAAAGGTAGCTGTGGGAGGTCTTGATGCCAAGCTGGAGAGATTACTCTTAACTTCATTAACTCTCTGAGTGTTCTTGAAATTTTAAGAGCAGGGAACAGAGAAAGGGAGATTAAACTTTGTAGTCTATAGTTAGACTATATTTTGTTCAATGTAAGATTATCTACAAGGAAAAAAAATCATTTACTTTGGTAAAAAACTTCTGGGTCAAGTTTATAGACAACATAGATTTTTTACTGGGCCTCTTTTTAATGACTACATTAAAGTCAAGTCTTGTAAAATAGCCTGGAAGTAACAGAGTTGTTTTTTTGTTTTTGTTTTTTTTCCTTTCTGAAAGTGCTAGAATTCAAACTCCTTTTTCAGAAACTAACAAAGACTTGAAGCTACTTAGTATTTGGTTGCTAATGGGTGCTAATAGGAGCCTTTGAGAGTGTCTTTGAAAAGACAAGTTAAATTGCCAAGTTTGTTTGTTGGTTTTCATATTTCTCCCCTTCCAGTTCTCATTACAAGTAGATTCAGGAAAATACTTAAATGAACTACAATGAATAATTCTAGGAAGGCACTTAGAACTGTTTGTTAACTACTAGAATAGCCTAGTTAAATACTTTGAATGAATGACAGTTAAGTTTATTTTGGTACATTAATCTCCTTGATATCTAGAGTTCCCCCAAAAAGTTCAGCAGAGAGTGTACCCTAATGAAAACATTTTTTGGCAACAAGAGATTTTTATCCTGTCCTTATAGTCAGTGATGTAGGAGAGATGTTACAGTTCGAAGCTGATGGTCAAGAAAGAATTCTTGAGATGTCTTTGGTGCAAAAAGGTGGTTTTATTAAAGTACAGGGACAGGACCCATGGGAAGAAAGAGCTGCACCTTGGTATGAGGAGTGGCCCTCCTCATGTTGTGAGGGGATTAAATAAGGATAGTGTAAGTCTCCCAGGTATTTTAGAAACCAGGTTTCCAGGATCCTGAGGGGGCTAGCTATTGTTGGGAAAGATCATTTATTACTGTTTCTTAAAAACTCAGTCATAAGACCCTTCAGGTGTATATCCGTGGGTCATATGCTTGAAGGATGATTTCCAGCATTTATCTTGGGGGGTAGAGATCAAAGAAGTTTCCAAAGGAATTTTTATGTGTTAAAGTAGACGTACAGGATCCTGGGTGGAGGGTCAGGCTAAGGTTGCCTTTTGCCCTTAGCAAAGTATTAACATAGAGGCAGCTGAGTTCCTAGACGAATGTCACTCTGCCTGATTCAAGGGCTTGTCACTGGGCTGTAAGTAGTAAGGAAATTTAATAATTTTTCTTCTGCTGCTGTTTCCCACATCAGTCAGGACATGTTTTATGGAGGTCTCTTGGTGATTTCTTTGACAACCCAATATTTTGTTTTGTCTTGAAAGCACAATTCAATATAACTTTAGCTGCTGAATCGAGTCTGGAATCCATGTTCTCTGCCTTTTAAAGCCAATCTCTGAGAAAGTACTAAGTCTCAAAATGCCCAAGTTTCTTGAGGATGAAATCATAACTTAATGAAAATGAAACCATTGCTATAGGCTGCATGTTTGTGTCTCCCCCAAGTTCATATGTTGAAACCCTAGGCCTCCTATGATGGTGCCTGGAGGTGGGACCTTTGGGAAGTAATTAGGTCATGAGAGTGGAAACCTCATGATGGGATTAGTGCCCTTATGAAAAGTGACAGGAGAGAGCTTGCTTCCTCTCTTTCTTCTCTCTGCCATATAAAGCCACAGCAAGAAGATGGCCATTTGCCGACCAGGAAGGGGACCCTCACGGAACAGTGGATCTGCTGGTAACTTAGTCTTGGATTTCTCAGCCTTCATAACTTGAATAAGCGAGGGGCACCCAGGTGGCTCCATTGGTTAAGCTTCTGACTTTTGATTTTGGCTCTGGTCATGATCTCGGAGTCCTGGGATTGACCTCAGGCTCCCTGCTCAGCGGGGAGTCTGCTTCTCCCTCTCCCTCTGCCCCTCCACCCCACATGTGCTCTGTCTCTCTCTCTCTCAAATAAATAAATAAAATCTTAAAGCAAACAAACTCCGATAAGTGAGTTTGTTTTTTAAGCCACTCTATAAATGATGATGTATTTAGCAGCTCAAACTGACAGAGACAACCATGTATCCAAAAATATATCCAAAAATAAATAGACCTAGGATTGCCATGATAATGACTGACACTTATGTGGTACTTAATAGTATTAAATATAATCTTGCCCTTTTAAGGGTAAGAATACATATAGGGTGTGTGTGTGTGTGTATCCATCTCTATCTATATATCCTTTAAATTTCTTTTACATCTGTCAAAAGTAAAAGCTTATACTATCCCCAGAAAACAGACCACAGAAACCATAAGTAATCTGTGAAAATCATATAGCTCTAGGAGTCATGGTGCTAAAAATGAAATGCGAGCATCCTGACTCTGTGGGGTAGGGTGAAAGCACTGCAGTGTACTGCCTTGGGCTGGGTTTTTCTGGGCTAGCAAATATTTTGCTGTATGGGTGGCAGGTGGAAAGTAAGGTGGAGGGGACTGTGTATTGAGAGACATGACAAGAAAAATGGATAAGCATTTAGGGAAAATGATGGAATTAGGAACGGAGGCCTTAAAGTTGATTTTTAAATTCTACTTCTTAAAATTACCATTTTGTGATTATTCTAACCATGGAGCTTGACTTTGGTTAAAGAGATTCATTATTTCTGGCCCAGGATATCATTATGCATTCAAGAATTTAGGCCTTAAAAATGATAGGCTTAGCTCAAAGCAAAATGTATAGGTGACTTGAATAATGTGACTCTAGGTAAATTGTAATCAAGCAGAGCTTTTTAAATGTTTCAAAAACTTTAAGGACATCTTGAATAATTACTGGTAGTTAATATATATATATATATATATATATAA